>NW_026700946.1:0-162908 GCF_030435755.1 Ochotona princeps
TGTTGGTGAAGGGCATATTGAAGAAGGATCAGCCGAGTGGTTCTTGTGGGAGAACAACTCCATTGGGCTCACTAACTTCACACACCATCAGGCTTCCAAGCAGCTCTCAAGGAAACTCAGTTTTCACACTCTATGCTTAGTGCCCTTTGAGTGCATTATCTAGGAATGAACCTGGTAGAGCATGCCACACAAACGAATGCTCCACATGCGGGTTTCACATGCCACCAACTCCACATTCACAGGCAACTTCAGCGCCACAGCCGTTTTCAGATAGCCCTCAATGCAAAGGCTCTAGACGCAAATATTGGTGTGAGAGCTAATTCAATCAAGGAAACACTGCATGTTGGTGAAGGGCATATTGAAGAAGGATCAGCCGAGTGGTTCTTGTGGGAGAACAACTCCATTTGGCTCACTAACTTCACACACCATCAGGCTTCCAAGCAGCTCTCAAGGAAACTCAGTTTTCACACTCTATGCTTAGTGCCCTTTGAGTGCATTATCTAGGAATGAACCTGGTAGAGCATCCCTCACAAACGAATGCTCCACATGCGGGTTTCACATGCACCAACTCCACATTCACAGGCAACTTCAGTGCCACAGCCGTTTTCAGATAGCCCTCAATGCAAAGGCTCTAGACGCATATATTGGTGTGAGAGCTAATTCAATCAAGGAAACACTGCATGTTGGTGAAGGGCATATTGAAGAAGGATCAGCCGAGTGGTTCTTGTGGGAGAACAACTCCATTTGGCTCACTAACTTCACACACCATCAGGCTTCCAAGCAGCTCTCAAGGAAACTCAGTTTTCACACTCTATGCTTAGTGCCCTTTGAGTGCATTATCTAGGAATGAACCTGGTAGAGCATCCCACACAAACGAATGCTCCACATGCGGGTTTCACATGCACCAACTCCACATTCACAGGCAACTTCAGCGCCACAGCCGTTTTCAGATAGCCCTCAATGCAAAGGCTCTAGACGCAAATATTGGTGTGAGAGCTAATTCAATCAAGGAAACACTGCATGTTGGTGAAGGGCATATTGAAGAAGGATCAGCCGAGTGGTTCTTGTGGGAGAACAACTCCATTTGGCTCACTAACTTCACACACCATCAGGCTTCCAAACAGCTCTCAAGGAAACTCAGTTTTCACACTCTATGCTTAGTGCCCTTTGAGTGCATTATCTAGGAATGAACAAGGTAGAGCATCCCACACGTACGAATGCTCCACATGCGGGTTTCACATGCCACCAACTCCACATTCACAGGCAACTTCAGCGCCACAGCCGTTTTCAGATAGCCCTCAATGCAAAGGCTCTAGACGCAAATATTGGTGTGAGAGCTAATTCAATCAAGGAAACACTGCATGTTGGTGAAGGGCATATTGAAGAAGGATCAGCCGAGTGGTTCTTGTGGGAGAACAACTCCATTTGGCTCACTAACTTCACACACCATCAGGCTTCCAAGCAGCTCTCAAGGAAACTCAGTTTTCACACTCTATGCTTAGTGCCCTTTGAGTGCATTATCTAGGAATGAACATGGTAGAGCATCCCACACGTACGAATGCTCCACTTGCGGGTTTCACATGCCACCAACTCCACATTCACAGGCAACTTCAGCGCCACAGTCGTTTTCAGATAGCCCTCAATGCAAAGGCTCTAGACGCAAATATTGGTGTGAGAGCTAATTCAATCAGGAAACACTGCATGTTGGTGAAGGGCATATTGAAGAAGGATCAGCCGAGTGGTTCTTGTGGGAGAACAACTCCATTTGGCTCACTAACTTCACACACCATCAGGCTTCCAAGCAGCTCTCAAGGAAACTCAGTTTTCACACTCTATGCTGAGTGCTCTTTGTGTGGCTAGGACTGAAATGAACCTGGGAAAGCATCCCACACAAACGAATGCTCCACATGCGGGTTTCACATGCCACCAACTCCACATTCACAGGCAACTTCAGCGCCACAGCCATTTTCAGATAGCCCTCAATGCAAAGGCTCTAGACACAAATATTGGTGTGAGAGCTAATTCAATCAAGGAAACACTGCATGTTGGTGAAGGGCATATTGAAGAAGGATCAGCCGAGTGGTTCTTGTGGGAGAACAACTCCATTTGGCTCACTAACTTCACACACCATCAGGCTTCCAAGCAGCTCTCAAGGAAACTCAGTTTTCACACTCTATGCTTAGTGCCCTTTGAGTGCATTATCTAGGAATGAACATGGTAGAGCATCCCACACGTACGAATGCTCCACTTGCGGGTTTCACATGCCACCAACTCCACATTCACAGGCAACTTCAGCGCCACAGTCGTTTTCAGATAGCCCTCAATGCAAAGGATCTAGACGCAAATATTGGTGTGAGAGCTAATTCAATCAAGGAAACACTGCATGTTGGTGAAGGGCATATTGAAGAAGGATCAGCCGAGTGGTTCTTGTGGGAGAACAACTCCATTTGGCTCACTAACTTCACACACCATCAGGCTTCCAAGCAGCTCTCAAGGAAACTCAGTTTTCACACTCTACGCTTAGTGCCCTTTGAGTTCCTAGGACTGAAATGAAGCTGGGAGAGCATCCCACATAAACGAATGCTCCACATGCGGGTTTCACATGCCACCAACTCCACATTCACAGGCAACTTCAGCGCCACAGCCATTTTCAGATAGCCCTCAATGCAAAGGCTCTAGACACAAATATTGGTGTGAGAGCTAATTCAATCAAGGAAACACTGCATGTTGGTGAAGGGCATATTGAAGAAGAATCAGCCGAGTGGTTCTTGTGGGAGAACAACTCCATTTGGCTCACTAACTTCACACACCATCAGGCTTCCAAACAGCTCTCAAGGAAACTCAGTTTTCACACTCTATGCTTAGTGCCCTTTGAGTGCATTATCTAGGAATGAACAAGGTAGAGCATCCCACACGTACGAATGCTCCACATGCGGGTTTCACATGCCACCAACTCCACATTCACAGGCAACTTCAGCGCCACAGCCGTTTTCAGATAGCCCTCAATGCAAAGGCTCTAGACGCAAATATTGGTGTGAGAGCTAATTCAATCAAGGAAACACTGCATGTTGGTGAAGGGCATATTGAAGAAGGATCAGCCGAGTGGTTCTTGTGTGAGAACAACTCCATTTGGCTCACTAACTTCACACACCATCAGGCTTCCAAGCAGCTCTCAAGGAAACTCAGTTTTCACACTCTATGCTTAGTGCCCTTTGAGTGCATTATCTAGGAATGAACATGGTAGAGCATCCCACACGTACGAATGCTCCACTTGCGGGTTTCACATGCCACCAACTCCACATTCACAGGCAACTTCAGCGCCACAGTCGTTTTCAGATAGCCCTCAATGCAAAGGCTCTAGACGCAAATATTGGTGTGAGAGCTAATTCAATCAAGGAAACACTGCATGTTGGTGAAGGGCATATTGAAGAAGGATCAGCCGAGTGGTTCTTGTGGGAGAACAACTCCATTTGGCTCACTAACTTCACACACCATCAGGCTTCCAAGCAGCTCTCAAGGAAACTCAGTTTTCACACTCTATGCTTAGTGCCCTTTGAGTGCCTAGGACTGAAATGAAGCTTGGAGAGCATCCCACATAAACGAATGCTGCACATGCGGGTTTCACATGCCACCAACTCCACATTCACAGACAACTTCAGCGCCACAGCCGTTTTCAGATAGCCCTCAATGCAAAGGCTCTAGACGCAAATATTGGTGTGAGAGCTAATTCAATCAAGGAAACACTGCATGTTGGTGAAGGGCATATTGAAGAAGGATCAGCCGAGTGGTTCTTGTGGGAGAACAACTCCATTTGGCTCACTAACTTCACACACCATCAGGCATCCAAGCAGCTCTCAAGGAAACTCAGTTTTCACACTCTATGCTTAGTGCCCTTTGAGTGCATTATCTAGGAATGAACCTGGTAGAGCATCCCACACAAACGAATGCTCCACATGCGGGTTTCACATGCCACCGACTCCACATTCACAGGCAACTTCAGCGCCACAGCCATTTTCAGATAGCCCTCAATGCAAAGGCTCTAGACGCAAATATTGGTGTGAGAGCTAATTCAATCAAGGAAACACTGCATGTTGGTGAAGGGCATATTGAAGAAGGATCAGCCGAGTGGTTCTTGTGGGAGAACAACTCCATTTGGCTCACTAACTTCACACACCATCAGGCTTCCAAGCAGCTCTTATGGAAACTCAGTTTTCACACTCTACGCTTAGTGCCCTTTGAGTTCCTAGGACTGAAATGAAGCTGGGAGAGCATCCCACACAAACGAATGCTCCACATGCGGGTTTCACATGCCACCAACTCCACATTCACAGGCAACTTCAGCGCCACAACCATTTTCAGATAGCCCTCAATGCAAAGGCTCTAGACGCAAATATTGGTGTGAGAGCTAATTCAATCAAGGAAACACTGCATGTTGGTGAAGGGCATATTGAAGAAGGATCAGCCGAGTGGTTCTTGTGGGAGAACAACTCCATTTGGCTCACTAACTTCACACACCATCAGGCTTCCAAGCAGCTCTCAAGGAAACTCAGTTTTCACACTCTATGCTTAGTGCCCTTTGAGTGCATTATCTAGGAATGAACCTGGTAGAGCATCCCACACAAACGAATGCTCCACATGCGGGTTTCACATGCCACCAACTCCACATTCACAGGCAACTTCAGCGCCACAGCCGTTTTCAGATAGCCCTCAATGCAAAGGCTCTAGACGCAAATATTGGTGTGAGAGCTAATTCAATCAAGGAAACACTGCATGTTGGTGAAGGGCATATTGAAGAAGGATCAGCCGAGTGGTTCTTGTGGGAGAACAACTCCATTTGGCTAGCTAACTTCACACACCATCAGGCTTCCAAGCAGCTCTCAAGGAAACTCAGTTTTCACACTCTATGCTTAGTGCCCTTTGAGTGCATTATCTAGGAATGAACCTGGTAGAGCATCCCACACGTACGAATGCTCCACTTGCGGGTTTCACATGCCACCAACTCCACATTCACAGGCAACTTCAGCGCCACAGTCGTTTTCAGATAGCCCTCAATACAAAGGCTCTAGACGCAAATATTGGTGTGAGAGCTAATTCAATCAAGGAAACACTGCATGTTGGTGAAGGGCATATTGAAGAAGGATCAGCCGAGTGGTTCTTGTGGGAGAACAACTCCATTTGGCTCACTAACTTCACACACCATCAGGCTTCCAAGCAGCTCTCAAGGAAACTCAGTTTTCACACTCTATGCTTAGTGCCCTTTGAGTGCCTAGGACTGAAATGAAGCTTGGAGAGCATCCCACACAAACGAATGCTCCACATGCGGGTTTCACATGCCACCAACTCCACATTCACAGGCAACTTCAGCGCCACAGCCGTTTTCAGATAGCCCTCAATGCAAAGGCTCTAGACACAAATATTGGTGTGAGAGCTAATTCAATCAAGGAAACACTGCATGTTGGTGAAGGGCATATTGAAGAAGGATCAGCCGAGTGGTTCTTGTGGGAGAACAACTCCATTTGGCTCACTAACTTCACACACCATCAGGCTTCCAAGCAGCTCTCAAGGAAACTCAGTTTTCACACTCTATGCTTAGTGCCCTTTGAGTGCCTAGGACTGAAATGAAGCTTGGAGAGCATCCCACATAAACGAATGCTCCACATGCGGGTTTCACATGCCACCAACTCCACATTCACAGGCAACTTCAGCGCCACAGCCATTTTCAGATAGCCCTCAATGCAAAGGCTCTAGACGCAAATATTGGTGTGAGAGCTAATTCAATCAAGGAAACACTGCATGTTGGTGAAGGGCATATTGAAGAAGGATCAGCCGAGTGGTTCTTGTGGGAGAACAACTCCATTTGGCTCACTAACTTCACACACCATCAGGCATCCAAGCAGCTCTCAAGGAAACTCAGTTTTCACACTCTATGCTTATTGCCCTTTGAGTGCATTATCTAGGAATGAACCTGGTAGAGCATCCCACACAAACGAATGCTCCACATGCGGGTTTCACATGCCACCAACTCCACATTCACAGGCAACTTCAGCGCCACAGCCGTTTTCAGATAGCCCTCAATGCAAAGGCTCTAGACGCAAATATTGGTGTGAGAGCTAATTCAATCAAGGAAACACTGCATGTTGGTGAAGGGCATATTGAAGAAGGATCAGCCGAGTGGTTCTTGTGGGAGAACAACTCCATTTGGCTCACTAACTTCACACACCATCAGGCTTCCAAGCAGCTCTTATGGAAACTCAGTTTTCACACTCTACGCTTAGTGCCCTTTGAGTTCCTAGGACTGAAATGAAGCTGGGAGAGCATCCCACATAAACGAATGCTCCACATGCGGGTTTCACATGCCACCAACTCCACATTCACAGGCAACTTCAGTGCCACAACCATTTTCAGATAGCCTTCAATGCAAAGGCTCTAGACGCAAATATTGGTGTGAGAGCTAATTCAATCAAGGAAACACTGCATGTTGGTGAAGGGCATATTGAAGAAGGATCAGCCGAGTGGTTCTTGTGGGAGAACAACTCCATTTGGCTCACTAACTTCACACACCATCAGGTTTCCAAACAGCTCTCAAGGAAACTCAGTTTTCACACTCTATGCTTAGTGCCCTTTGAGTGCCTAGGAATGAAAATAAAGCTTGGAGAGCATCCCACACAAACGAATGCTCCACATGCGGGTTTCACATGCCACCAACTCCACATTCACAGGCAACTTCAGCGCCACAGCCGTTTTCAGATAGCCCTCAATGCAAAGGCTCTAGACGCAAATATTGGTGTGAGAGCTAATTCAATCAAGGAAACACTGCATGTTGGTGAAGGGCATATTGAAGAAGGATCAGCCGAGTGGTTCTTGTGGGAGAACAACTCCATTTGGCTCACTAACTTCACACACCATCAGGCTTCCAAGCAGCTCTCAAGGAAACTCAGTTTTCACACTCTATGCTTAGTGCCCTTTGAGTGCCTAGGACTGAAATGAAGCTTGGAGAGCATCCCACATAAACGAATGATCCACATGCGGGTTTCACATGCCACCAACTCCACATTCACAGGCAACTTCAGCGCCACAGCCATTTTCAGATAGCCCTCAATGCAAAGGCTCTAGACGCAAATATTGGTGTGAGAGCTAATTCAATCAAGGAAACACTGCATGTTGGTGAAGGGCATATTGAAGAAGGATCAGCCGAGTGGTTCTTGTGGGAGAACAACTCCATTTGGCTCACTAACTTCACACACCATCAGGCATCCAAGCAGCTCTCAAGGAAACTCAGTTTTCACACTCTGTGCTTGTTGCCCTTTGAGTGCATTATCTAGGAATGAACCTGGTAGAGCATCCCACACAAACGAATGCTCCACATGCGGGTTTCACATGCCACCAACTCCACATTCACAGGCAACTTCAGCGCCACAGCCGTTTTCAGATAGCCCTCAATGCAAAGGCTCTAGACGCAAATATTGGTGTGAGAGCTAATTCAATCAAGGAAACACTGCATGTTGGTGAAGGGCATATTGAAGAAGGATCAGCCGAGTGGTTCTTGTGGGAGAACAACTCCATTTGGCTCACTAACTTCACACACCATCAGGCTTCCAAGCAGCTCTTATGGAAACTCAGTTTTCACACTCTATGCTTAGTGCCCTTTGAGTGCATTATCAAGCAATGAACCTGGTAGAGCATCCCACACAAACGAATGCTCCACATGCGGGTTTCACATGCCACCAACTCCACATTCACAGGCAACTTCAGCGCCACAGCCGTTTTCAGATAGCCCTCAATGCAAAGGCTCTAGACGCAAATATTGGTGTGAGAGCTAATTCAATCAAGGAAACACTGCATGTTGGTGAAGGGCATATTGAAGAAGGATCAGCAGAGTGGTTCTTGTGGGAGAACAACTCCATTTGGCTAGCTAACTTCACACAACATCAGGCTTCCAACCAGCTCTCAAGGAAACTCAGTTTTCACACTATACGCTTAGTGCCCTTTGAGTTCCTAGGACTGAAATGAAGCTGGGAGAGCATCCCACATAAACGAATGCTCCACATGCGGGTTTCACATGCCACCAACTCCACATTCACAGGCAACTTCAGCGCCACAGCCATTTTCAGATAGCCCTCAATGCAAAGGCTCTAGACACAAATATTGGTGTGAGAGCTAATTCAATCAAGGAAACACTGCATGTTGGTGAAGGGCATATTGAAGAAGGATCAGCCGAGTGGTTCTTGTGGGAGAACAACTCCATTTGGCTCACTAACTTCACACACCATCAGGCTTCCAAACAGCTCTCAAGGAAACTCAGTTTTCACACTCTATGCTTCGTGCCCTGTGAGTGCATTATCTAGGAATGAACCTGGTAGAGCATCCCACACAAACGAATGCTCCACATGCGGGTTTCACATGCCACCAACTCCACATTCACAGGCAACTTCAGCGCCACAGCCGTTTTCAGATAGCCCTCAATGCAAAGGCTCTAGACGCAAATATTGGTGTGAGAGCTAATTCAATCAAGGAAACACTGCATGTTGGTGAAGGGCATATTGAAGAAGGATCAGCCGAGTGGTTCTTGTGGGAGAACAACTCCATTTGGCTCACTAACTTCACACACCATCAGGCTTCCAAGCAGCTCTCAAGGAAACTCAGTTTTCACACTCTATGCTTAGTGCCCTTTGAGTGCCTAGGACTGAAATGAAGCTTGGAGAGCATCCCACATAAACGAATGCTCCACATGCGGGTTTCACATGCCACCAACTCCACAATCACAGGCAACTTCAGCGCCACAGCCATTTTCAGATAGCCCTCAATGCAAAGGCTCTAGACGCAAATATTGGTGTGAGAGCTAATTCAATCAAGGAAACACTGCATGTTGGTGAAGGGCATATTGAAGAAGGATCAGCCGAGTGGTTCTTGTGGGAGAACAACTCCATTTGGCTCACTAACTTCACACACCATCAGGCATCCAAGCAGCTCTCAAGGAAACTCAGTTTTCACACTCTATGCTTAGTGCCCTTTGAGTGCATTATCTAGGAATGAACCTGGTAGAGCATCCCACACAAACGAATGCTCCACATGCGGGTTTCACATGCCACCAACTCCACATTCACAGGCAACTTCAGCGCCACAGCCGTTTTCAGATAGCCCTCAATGCAAAGGCTCTTGACGCAAATATTGGTGTGAGAGCTAATTCAATCAAGGAAACACTGCATGTTGGTGAAGGGCATATTGAAGAAGGATCAGCCGAGTGGTTCTTGTGGGAGAACAACTCCATTTGGCTCACTAACTTCACACACCATCAGGCTTCCAAGCAGCTCTTATGGAAACTCAGTTTTCACACTCTATGTTTAGTGCCCTTTGAGTTCCTAGGACTGAAATGAAGCTGGGAGAGCATCCCACATAAACGAATGCTCCACATGCGGGTTTCACATGCCACCAACTCCACATTCACAGGCAACTTCAGCGCCACAACCATTTTCAGATAGCCCTCAATGCAAAGGCTCTAGACGCAAATATTGGTGTGAGAGCTAATTCAATCAAGGAAACACTGCATGTTGGTGAAGGGCATATTGAAGAAGGATCAGCCGAGTGGTTCTTGTGGGAGAACAACTCCATTTGGCTCACTAACTTCACACACCATCAGGCTTCCAAGCAGCTCTTATGGAAACTCAGTTTTCACACTCTATGCTTAGTGCCCTTTGAGTGCATTATCAAGGAATGAACCTGGTAGAGCATCCCACACAAACGAATGCTCCACATGCGGGTTTCACATGCCACCAACTCCACATTCACAGGCAACTTCAGCGCCACAGCCGTTTTCAGATAGCCCTCAATGCAAAGGCTCTAGACGCAAATATTGGTGTGAGAGCTAATTCAATCAAGGAAACACTGCATGTTGGTGAAGGGCATATTGAAGAAGGATCAGCCGAGTGGTTCTTGTGGGAGAACAACTCCATTTGGCTAGCTAACTTCACACAACATCAGGCTTCCAACCAGCTCTCAAGGAAACTCAGTTTTCACACTATACGCTTAGTGCCCCTTGAGTTCCTAGGACTGAAATGAAGCTGGGAGAGCATCCCACATAAACGAATGCTCCACATGCGGGTTTCACATGCCACCAACTCCACATTCACAGGCAACTTCAGCGCCACAGCCATTTTCAGATAGCCCTCAATGCAAAGGCTCTAGACACAAATATTGGTGTGAGAGCTAATTCAATCAAGGAAACACTGCATGTTGGTGAAGGGCATATTGAAGAAGGATCAGCCGAGTGGTTCTTGTGGGAGAACAACTCCATTTGGCTCACTAACTTCACACACCATCAGGCTTCCAAACAGCTCTCAAGGAAACTCAGTTTTCACACTCTATGCTTCGTGCCCTGTGAGTGCATTATCTAGGAATGAACATGGTAGAGCATCCCACACAAACGAATGCTCCACATGCGGGTTTCACATGCCACCAACTCCACATTCACAGGCAACTTCAGCGCCACAGCCGTTTTCAGATAGCCCTCAATGCAAAGGCTCTAGACGCAAATATTGGTGTGAGAGCTAATTCAATCAAGGAAACACTGCATGTTGGTGAAGGGCATATTGAAGAAGGATCAGCCGAGTGGTTCTTGTGGGAGAACAACTCCATTTGGCTCACTAACTTCACACACCATCAGGCTTCCAAGCAGCTCTCAAGGAAACTCAGTTTTCACACTCTATGCTTAGTGCCCTTTGAGTGCCTAGGACTGAAATGAAGCTTGGAGAGCATCCCACACGTACGAATGCTCCACATGCGGGTTTCACATGCCACCAACTCCACATTCACAGGCAACTTCAGCGCCACAGCCATTTTCAGATAGCCCTCAATGCAAAGGCTCTAGACGCAAATATTGGTGTTAGAGCTAATTCAATCAAGGAAACACTGCATGTTGGTGAAGGGCATATTGAAGAAGGATCAGCCGAGTGGTTCTTGTGGGAGAACAACTCCATTTGGCTCACTAACTTCACACACCATCAGGCATCCAAGCAGCTCTCAAGGAAACTCAGTTTTCACACTCTATGCTTAGTGCCCTTTGAGTGCATTATCTAGGAATGAACCTGGTAGAGCATCCCACACAAACGAATGCTCCACATGCGGGTTTCACATGCCACCAACTCCACATTCACAGGCAACTTCAGCGCCACAGCCGTTTTCAGATAGCCCTCAATGCAAAGGCTCTTGACGCAAATATTGGTGTGAGAGCTAATTCAATCAAGGAAACACTGCATGTTGGTGAAGGGCATATTGAAGAAGGATCAGCCGAGTGGTTCTTGTGGGAGAACAACTCCATTTGGCTCACTAACTTCACACACCATCAGGCTTCCAAGCAGCTCTTATGGAAACTCAGTTTTCACACTCTACGCTTAGTGCCCTTTGAGTTCCTAGGACTGAAATGAAGCTGGGAGAGCATCCCACATAAACGAATGCTCCACATGCGGGTTTCACATGCCACCAACTCCACATTCACAGGCAACTTCAGCGCCACAACCATTTTCAGATAGCCCTCAATGCAAAGGCTCTAGACGCAAATATTGGTGTGAGAGCTAATTCAATCAAGGAAACACTGCATGTTGGTGAAGGGCATATTGAAGAAGGATCAGCCGAGTGGTTCTTGTGGGAGAACAACTCCATTTGGCTCACTAACTTCACACACCATCAGGTTTCCAAACAGCTCTCAAGGAAACTCAGTTTTCACACTCTATGCTTAGTGCCCTTTGAGTGCCTAGGAATGAAATGAAGCTGGTAGAGCATCCCACATAAACGAATGCTCCACATGCGGGTTTCACATGCCACCAACTCCACATTCACAGGCAACTTCAGCGCCACAGCCGTTTTCAGATAGCCCTCAATGCAAAGGCTCTAGACGCAAATATTGGTGTGAGAGCTAATTCAATCAAGGAAACACTGCATGTTGGTGAAGGGCATATTGAAGAAGGATCAGCCGAGTGGTTCTTGTGGGAGAACAACTCCATTTGGCTCACTAACTTCACACACCATCAGGCTTCCAAGCAGCTCTCAAGGAAACTCAGTTTACACACTCTATGCTTAGTGCCCTTTGAGTGCATTATCAAGGAATGAACCTGGTAGAGCATCCCACACAAACGAATGCTCCACATGCGGGTTTCACATGCCACCAACTCCACATTCACAGGCAACTTCAGCGCCACAGCCGTTTTCAGATAGCCCTCAATGCAAAGGCTCTAGACGCAAATATTGGTGTGAGAGCTAATTCAATCAAGGAAACACTGCATGTTGGTGAAGGGCATATTGAAGAAGGATCAGCAAAGTGGTTCTTGTGGGAGAACAACTCCATTTGGCTAGCTAACTTCACACAACATCAGGCTTCCAACCAGCTCTCAAGGAAACTCAGTTTTCACACTCTACGCTTAGTGCCCTTTGAGTGCCTAGGACTGAAATGAAGCTGGGAGAGCATCCCACATAAACGAATGCTCCACATGCGGGTTTCACATGCCACCAACTCCACATTCACAGTCAACTTCAGCGCCACAGCCGTTTTCAGATAGCCCTCAATGCAAAGGCTCTAGACACAAATATTGGTGTGTGAGAGCTAATTCAATCAAGGAAACACTGCATGTTGGTGAAGGGCATATTGAAGAAGGATCAGCCGAGTGGTTCTTGTGGGAGAACAACACCATTTGGCTCACTAACTTCACACACCATCAGGCTTCCAAACAGCTCTCAAGGAAACTCAGTTTTCACACTCTATGCTTAGTGCCCTTTGAGTGCATTATCTAGGAATGAACCTGGTAGAGCATCCCACACAAACGAATGCTCCACATGCGGGTTTCACATGCCACCAACTCCACATTCACAGGCAACTTCAGCGCCACAGCCGTTTTCAGATAGCCCTCAATGCAAAGGCTCTAGACGCAAATATTGGTGTGAGAGCTAATTCAATCAAGGAAACACTGCATGTTGGTGAAGGGCATATTGAAGAAGGATCAGCCGAGTGGTTCTTGTGGGAGAACAACTCCATTTGGCTCACTAACTTCACACACCATCAGGCTTCCAAGCAGCTCTCAAGGAAACTCAGTTTTCACACTCTACGCTTAGTGCCCTTTGAGTGCCTAGGAATGAAATGAAGCTTGGAGAGCATCCCACATAAACGAATGCTCCACATGCGGGTTTCACATGCCACCAACTCCACATTCACAGACAACTTCAGCGCCACAGCCGTTTTCAGATAGCCCTCAATGCAAAGGCTCTAGACACAAATATTGGTGTGAGAGCTAATTCAATCAAGGAAACACTGCATGTTGGTGAAGGGCATATTGAAGAAGGATCAGCCGAGTGGTTCTTGTGGGAGAACAACTCCATTTGGCTCTCTAACTTCACACACCATCAGGCTTCCAAGCAGCTCTCAAGGAAACTCAGTTTTCACACTCTATGCTTAGTGCCCTTTGAGTGCCTAGGACTGAAATGAAGCTTGGAGAGCATCCCACATAAACGAATGCTCCACATGCGGGTTTCACATGCCACCAACTCCACATTCACAGGCAACTTCAGCGCCACAGCCGTTTTCAGATAGCCCTCAATGCAAAGGCTCTAGACGCAAATATTGGTGTGAGAGCTAATTCAATCAAGGGAAACAATGCATGTTGGTGAAGGGCATATTGAAGAAGGATCAGCAGAGTGGTTCTTGTGGGAGAACAACTCCATTTGGCTCTCTAACTTCACACACCATCAGGCATCCAAGCAGCTCTCAAGGAAACTCAGTTTTCACACTCTATGCTTAGTGCCCTTTGAGTGCATTATCTAGGAATGAACCTGGTAGAGCATCCCACACAAACGAATGCTCCACATGCGGGTTTCACATGCCACCAACTCCACATTCACAGGCAACTTCAGTGCCACAACCATTTTCAGATAGCCCTCAATGCAAAGGCTCTAGACGCAAATATTGGTGTGAGAGCTAATTCAATCAAGGAAACACTGCATGTTGGTGAAGGGCATATTGAAGAAGGATCAGCCGAGTGGTTCTTGTGGGAGAACAACTCCATTTGGCTCACTAACTTCACACACCATCAGGTTTCCAAACAGCTCTCAAGGAAACTCAGTTTTCACACTCTATGCTTAGTGCCCTTTGAGTGCCTAGGAATGAAATGAAGCTGGTAGAGCATCCCACATAAACGAATGCTCCACATGCGGGTTTCACATGCCACCAACTCCACATTCACAGGCAACTTCAGCGCCACAGCCGTTTTCAGATAGCCCTCAATGCAAAGGCTCTAGACGCAAATATTGGTGTGAGAGCTAATTCAATCAAGGAAACACTGCATGTTGGTGAAGGGCATATTGAAGAAGGATCAGCAGAGTGGTTCTTGTGGGAGAACAACTCCATTTGGCTAGCTAACTTCACACAACATCAGGCTTCCAACCAGCTCTCAAGGAAACTCAGTTTTCACACTCTACGCTTAGTGCCCTTTGAGTTCCTAGGACTGAAATGAAGCTGGGAGAGCATCCCACATAAACGAATGCTCCACATGCGGGTTTCACATGCCACCAACTCCACATTCACAGTCAACTTCAGCGCCACAGCCGTTTTCAGATAGCCCTCAATGCAAAGGCTCTAGACACAAATATTGGTGTGAGAGCTAATTCAATCAAGGAAACACTGCATGTTGGTGAAGGGCATATTGAAGAAGGATCAGCCGAGTGGTTCTTGTGGGAGAACAACTCCATTTGGCTCACTAACTTCACACACCATCAGGCTTCCAAACAGCTCTCAAGGAAACTCAGTTTTCACACTCTATGCTTAGTGCCCTGTGAGTGCATTATCTAGGAATGAACATGGTAGAGCATCCCACACAAACGAATGATCCACATGCGGGTTTCACATGCCATCAACTCCACATTCACAGGCAACTTCAGCGCCACAGCCGTTTTCAGATAGCCCTCAATGCAAAGGCTCTAGACGCAAATATTGGTGTGAGAGCTAATTCAATCAAGGAAACACTGCATGTTTGTGAAGGGCATATTGAAGAAGGATCAGCCGAGTGGTTCTTGTGGGAGAACAACTCCATTTGGCTCACTAACTTCACACACCATCAGGCTTCCAAGCAGCTCTCAAGGAAACTCAGTTTTCACACTCTATGCTTAGTGCCCTTTGAGTGCATTATCTAGGAATGAACATGGTAGAGCATCCCACACGTACGAATGCTCCACTTGCGGGTTTCACATGCCACCAACTCCACATTCACAGGCAACTTCAGCCCCACAGTCGTTTTCAGATAGCCCTCAATGCAAAGGCTCTAGACGCAAATATTGGTGTGAGAGCTAATTCAATCAAGGAAACACTGCATGTTGGTGAAGGGCATATTGAAGAAGGATCAGCCGAGTGGTTCTTGTGGGAGAACAACTCCATTTGGCTCACTAACTTCACACACCATCAGGCTTCCAACCAGCTCTCAAGGAAACTCAGTTTTCACACTCTATGTTTAGTGCCCTTTGAGTGGCTAGGACTGAAATGAAGCTTGGAGAGCATCCCACACAAACGAATGCTCCACATGCGGGTTTCACATGCCACCAACTCCACATTCACAGGCAACTTCAGCGCCACAGCCGTTTTCAGATAGCCCTCAATGCAAAGGCTCTAGACGCAAATATTGGTGTGAGAGCTAATTCAATCAAGGAAACACTGCATGTTGGTGAAGGGGCATATTGAAGAAGGATCAGCCGAGTGGTTCTTGTGGGAGAACAACTCCATTTGGCTCACTAACTTCACACACCATCAGGCTTCCAAACAGCTCTCAAGGAAACTCAGTTTTCACACTCTATGCTTCGTGCCCTGTGAGTGCATTATCTAGGAATGAACATGGTAGAGCATCCCACACAAACGAATGATCCACATGCGGGTTTCACATGCCACCAACTCCACATTCACAGGCAACTTCAGCGCCACAGCCGTTTTCAGATAGCCCTCAATGCAAAGGCTCTAGACGCAAATATTGGTGTGAGAGCTAATTCAATCAAGGAAACACTGCATGTTGGTGAAGGGCATATTGAAGAAGGATCAGCCGAGTGGTTCTTGTGGGAGAACAACTCCATTTGGCTCACTAACTTCACACACCATCAGGCTTCCAAGCAGCTCTCAAGGAAACTCAGTTTTCACACTCTATGCTTAGTGCCCTTTGAGTGCCTAGGAATGAAATGAAGCTTCGAGAGCATCCACATAAACGAATGCTCCACATGCGGGTTTCACATGCCACCAACTCCACATTCACAGGCAACTTCAGCGCCACAGCCATTTTCAGATAGCCCTCAATGCAAAGGCTCTAGACGCAAATATTGGTGTGAGAGCTAATTCAATCAAGGAAACACTGCATGTTGGTGAAGGGCATATTGAAGAAGGATCAGCCGAGTGGTTCTTGTGGGAGAACAACTCCATTTGGCTCACTAACTTCACACACCATCAGGCTTCCAAGCAGCTCTCAAGGAAACTCAGTTTTCACACTCTATGCTTAGTGCCTTTGAGTGCATTATCTAGGAATGAACCTGGTAGAGCATCCCACACAAACGAATGCTCCACATGCGGGTTTCACATGCCACCAACTCCACATTCACAGGCAACTTCAGCGCCACAGCCGTTTTCAGATAGCCCTCAATGCAAAGGGCTCTTGACGCAAATATTGGTGTGAGAGCTAATTCAATCAAGGAAACACTGCATGTTGGTGAAGGGCATATTGAAGAAGGATCAGCCGAGTGGTTCTTGTGGGAGAACAACTCCATTTGGCTCACTAACTTCACACACCATCAGGGCTTCCAAGCAGCTCTTATGGAAACTCAGTTTTCACACTCTATGTTTAGTGCCCTTTGAGTTCCTAGGACTGAAATGAAGCTGGGAGAGCATCCCACATAAACGAATGCTCCACATGCGGGTTTCACATGCCACCAACTCCACATTCACAGGCAACTTCAGCGCCACAACCATTTTCAGATAGCCCTCAATGCAAAGGCTCTAGACGCAAATATTGGTGTGAGAGCTAATTCAATCAAGGAAACACTGCATGTTGGTGAAGGGCATATTGAAGAAGGATCAGCCGAGTGGTTCTTGTGGGGAGAACAACTCCATTTGGCTCACTAACTTCACACACCATCAGGCTTCCAAGCAGCTCTTATGGAAACTCAGTTTTCACACTCTATGCTTAGTGCCCTTTGAGTGCATTATCAAGGAATGAACCTGGTAGAGCATCCCACACAAACGAATGCTCCACATGCGGGTTTCACATGCCACCAACTCCACATTCACAGGCAACTTCAGCGCCACAGCCGTTTTCAGATAGCCCTCAATGCAAAGGCTCTAGACGCAAATATTGTGTGAGAGCTAATTCAATCAAGGAAACACTGCATGTTGGTGAAGGGGCATATTGAAGAAGGATCAGCCGAGTGGTTCTTGTGGGAGAACAACTCCATTTGGCTAGCTAACTTCACACAACATCAGGCTTCCAACCAGCTCTCAAGGAAACTCAGTTTTCACACTATACGCTTAGTGCCCTTTGAGTTCCTAGGACTGAAATGAAGCTGGGAGAGCATCCCACATAAACGAATGCTCCACATGCGGGTTTCACATGCCACCAACTCCACATTCACAGGCAACTTCAGCGCCACAGCCATTTTCAGATAGCCCTCAATGCAAAGGCTCTAGACACAAATATTGGTGTGAGAGCTAATTCAATCAAGGAAACACTGCATGTTGGTGAAGGGCATATTGAAGAAGGATCAGCCGAGTGGTTCTTGTGGGAGAACAACTCCATTTGGCTCACTAACTTCACACACCATCAGGCTTCCAAACAGCTCTCAAGGAAACTCAGTTTTCACACTCTATGCTTCGTGCCCTGTGAGTGCATTATCTAGGAATGAACATGGTAGAGCATCCCACACAAACGAATGCTCCACATGCGGGTTTCACATGCCACCAACTCCACATTCACAGGCAACTTCAGCGCCACAGCCGTTTTCAGATAGCCCTCAATGCAAAGGCTCTAGACGCAAATATTGGTGTGAGAGCTAATTCAATCAAGGGAAACACTGCATGTTGGTGAAGGGCATATTGAAGAAGGATCAGCCGAGTGGTTCTTGTGGGAGAACAACTCCATTTGGCTCACTAACTTCACACACCATCAGGCTTCCAAGCAGCTCTCAAGGAAACTCAGTTTTCACACTCTATGCTTAGTGCCCTTTGAGTGCCTAGGACTGAAATGAAGCTTGGAGAGCATCCCACACGTACGAATGCTCCACATGCGGGTTTCACATGCCACCAACTCCACATTCACAGGCAACTTCAGCGCCACAGCCATTTTCAGATAGCCCTCAATGCAAAGGCTCTAGACGCAAATATTGGTGTTAGAGCTAATTCAATCAAGGAAACACTGCATGTTGGTGAAGGGCATATTGAAGAAGGATCAGCCGAGTGGTTCTTGTGGGAGAACAACTCCATTTGGCTCACTAACTTCACACACCATCAGGCATCCAAGCAGCTCTCAAGGAAACTCAGTTTTCACACTCTATGCTTAGTGCCCTTTGAGTGCATTATCTAGGAATGAACCTGGTAGAGCATCCACACAAACGAAATGCTCCACATGCGGGTTTCACATGCCACCAACTCCACATTCACAGGCAACTTCAGCGCCACAGCCGTTTTCAGATAGCCCTCAATGCAAAGGCTCTTGACGCAAATATTGGTGTGAGAGCTAATTCAATCAAGGAAACACTGCATGTTGGTGAAGGGCATATTGAAGAAGGATCAGCCGAGTGGTTCTTGTGGGAGAACAACTCCATTTGGCTCACTAACTTCACACACCATCAGGCTTCCAAGCAGCTCTTATGGAAACTCAGTTTTCACACTCTACGCTTAGTGCCCTTTGAGTTCCTAGGACTGAAATGAAGCTGGGAGAGCATCCCCACATAACGAATGCTCCACATGCGGGTTTCACATGCCACCAACTCCACATTCACAGGCAACTTCAGCGCCACAACCATTTTCAGATAGCCCTCAATGCAAAGGCTCTAGACGCAAATATTGGTGTGAGAGCTAATTCAATCAAGGAAACACTGCATGTTGGTGAAGGGCATATTGAAGAAGGATCAGCCGAGTGGTTCTTGTGGGAGAACAACTCCATTTGGCTCACTAACTTCACACACCATCAGGTTTCCAACAGCTCTCAAGGAAACTCAGTTTTCACACTCTATGCTTAGTGCCCTTTGAGTGCCTAGGAATGAAATGAAGCTGGTAGAGCATCCCACATAAACGAATGCTCCACATGCGGGTTTCACATGCCACCAACTCCACATTCACAGGCAACTTCAGCGCCACAGCCGTTTTCAGATAGCCCTCAATGCAAAGGCTCTAGACGCAAATATTGGTGTGAGAGCTAATTCAATCAAGGAAACACTGCATGTTGGTGAAGGGCATATTGAAGAAGGATCAGCCGAGTGGTTCTTGTGGGAGAACAACTCCATTTGGCTCACTAACTTCACACACCATCAGGCTTCCAAGCAGCTCTCAAGGAAACTCAGTTTACACACTCTATGCTTAGTGCCCTTTGAGTGCATTATCAAGGAATGAACCTGGTAGAGCATCCCACACCAAACGAATGCTCCACATGCGGGTTTCACATGCCACCAACTCCACATTCACAGGCAACTTCAGCGCCACAGCCGTTTTCAGATAGCCCTCAATGCAAAGGCTCTAGACGCAAATATTGGTGTGAGAGCTAATTCAATCAAGGAAACACTGCATGTTGGTGAAGGGGCATATTGAAGAAGGATCAGCAGAGTGGTTCTTGTGGGAGAACAACTCATTTGGCTAGCTAACTTCACACAACATCAGGCTTCCAACCAGCTCTCAAGGAAACTCAGTTTTCACACTCTACGCTTAGTGCCCTTTGAGTGCCTAGGACTGAAATGAAGCTGGGAGAGCATCCACATAAACGAATGCTCCCACATGCGGGTTTCACATGCCACCAACTCCACATTCACAGTCAACTTCAGCGCCACAGCCGTTTTCAGATAGCCCTCAATGCAAAGGCTCTAGACACAAATATTGGGTGTGAGAGCTAATTCAATCAAGGAAACACTGCATGTTGGTGAAGGGCATATTGAAGAAGGATCAGCCGAGTGGTTCTTGTGGGAGAACAACACCATTTGGCTCACTAACTTCACACACCATCAGGCTTCCAAACAGCTCTCAAGGAAACTCAGTTTTCACACTCTATGCTTAGTGCCCTTTGAGTGCATTATCTAGGAATGAACCTGGTAGAGCATCCCACACAAACGAATGCTCCACATGCGGGTTTCACATGCCACCAACTCCACATTCACAGGCAACTTCAGCGCCACAGCCGTTTTCAGATAGCCCTCAATGCAAAGGCTCTAGACGCAAATATTGGTGTGAGAGCTAATTCAATCAAGGAAACACTGCATGTTGGTGAAGGGCATATTGAAGAAGGATCAGCCGAGTGGTTCTTGTGGGAGAACAACTCCATTTGGCTCACTAACTTCACACACCATCAGGCTTCCAAGCAGCTCTCAAGGAAACTCAGTTTTCACACTCTACGCTTAGTGCCCTTTGAGTGCCTAGGAATGAAATGAAGCTTGGAGAGCATCCCACATAAACGAATGCTCCACATGCGGGGTTTCACATGCCACCAACTCCACATTCACAGACAACTTCAGCGCCACAGCCGTTTTCAGATAGCCCTCAATGCAAAGGCTCTAGACACAAATATTGGTGTGAGAGCTAATTCAATCAAGGAAACACTGCATGTTGGTGAAGGGCATATTGAAGAAGGATCAGCCGAGTGGTTCTTGTGGGAGAACAACTCCATTTGGCTCTCTAACTTCACACACCATCAGGCTTCCAAGCAGCTCTCAAGGAAACTCAGTTTTCACACTCTATGCTTAGTGCCCTTTGAGTGCCTAGGACTGAAATGAAGCTTGGAGAGCATCCCACATAAACGAATGCTCCACATGCGGGTTTCACATGCCACCAACTCCACATTCACAGGCAACTTCAGCGCCACAGCCGTTTTCAGATAGCCCTCAATGCAAAGGCTCTAGACGCAAATATTGGTGTGAGAGCTAATTCAATCAAGGAAACAATGCATGTTGGTGAAGGGCATATTGAAGAAGGATCAGCAGAGTGGTTCTTGTGGGAGAACAACTCCATTTGGCTCTCTAACTTCACACACCATCAGGCATCCAAGCAGCTCTCAAGGGGAGGGGGGAAAACTCAGTTTTCACACTCTATGCTTAGTGCCCTTTGAGTGCATTATCTAGGAATGAACCTGGTAGAGCATCCCACACAAACGAATGCTCCACATGCGGGTTTCACATGCCACCAACTCCACATTCACAGGCAACTTCAGTGCCACAACCATTTTCAGATAGCCCTCAATGCAAAGGCTCTAGACGCAAATATTGGTGTGAGAGCTAATTCAATCAAGGAAACACTGCATGTTGGATTGAAGAAGGATCAGCCGAGTGGTTCTTGTGGGAGAACAACTCCATTTGGCTCACTAACTTCACACACCATCAGGTTTCCAAACAGCTCTCAAGGAAACTCAGTTTTCACACTCTATGCTTAGTGCCCTTTGAGTGCCTAGGAATGAAATGAAGCTGGTAGAGCATCCCACATAAACGAATGCTCCACATGCGGGTTTCACATGCCACCAACTCCACATTCACAGGCAACTTCAGCGCCACAGCCGTTTTCAGATAGCCCTCAATGCAAAGGCTCTAGACGCAAATATTGGTGTGAGAGCTAATTCAATCAAGGAAACACTGCATGTTGGTGAAGGGCATATTGAAGAAGGATCAGCAGAGTGGTTCTTGTGGGAGAACAACTCCATTTGGCTAGCTAACTTCACACAACATCAGGCTTCCAACCAGCTCTCAAGGAAACTCAGTTTTCACACTCTACGCTTAGTGCCCTTTGAGTTCCTAGGACTGAAATGAAGCTGGGAGAGCATCCCACATAAACGAATGCTCCACATGCGGGTTTCACATGCCACCAACTCCACATTCACAGTCAACTTCAGCGCCACAGCCGTTTTCAGATAGCCCTCAATGCAAAGGCTCTAGACACAAATATTGGTGTGAGAGCTAATTCAATCAAGGAAACACTGCATGTTGGTGAAGGGCATATTGAAGAAGGATCAGCCGAGTGGTTCTTGTGGGAGAACAACTCCATTTGGCTCACTAACTTCACACACCATCAGGCTTCCAAACAGCTCTCAAGGAAACTCAGTTTTCACACTCTATGCTTAGTGCCCTGTGAGTGCATTATCTAGGAATGAACATGGTAGAGCATCCCACACAAACGAATGATCCACATGCGGGTTTCACATGCCATCAACTCCACATTCACAGGCAACTTCAGCGCCACAGCCGTTTTCAGATAGCCCTCAATGCAAAGGCTCTAGACGCAAATATTGGTGTGAGAGCTAATTCAATCAAGGAAACACTGCATGTTTGTGAAGGGCATATTGAAGAAGGATCAGCCGAGTGGTTCTTGTGGGAGAACAACTCCATTTGGCTCACTAACTTCACACACCATCAGGCTTCCAAGCAGCTCTCAAGGAAACTCAGTTTTCACACTCTATGCTTAGTGCCCTTTGAGTGCATTATCTAGGAATGAACATGGTAGAGCATCCCACACGTACGAATGCTCCACTTGCGGGTTTCACATGCCACCAACTCCACATTCACAGGCAACTTCAGCCCCACAGTCGTTTTCAGATAGCCCTCAATGCAAAGGCTCTAGACGCAAATATTGGTGTGAGAGCTAATTCAATCAAGGAAACACTGCATGTTGGTGAAGGGCATATTGAAGAAGGATCAGCCGAGTGGTTCTTGTGGGAGAACAACTCCATTTGGCTCACTAACTTCACACACCATCAGGCTTCCAACCAGCTCTCAAGGAAACTCAGTTTTCACACTCTATGTTTAGTGCCCTTTGAGTGGCTAGGACTGAAATGAAGCTTGGAGAGCATCCCACACAAACGAATGCTCCACATGCGGGTTTCACATGCCACCAACTCCACATTCACAGGCAACTTCAGCGCCACAGCCGTTTTCAGATAGCCCTCAATGCAAAGGCTCTAGACGCAAATATTGGTGTGAGAGCTAATTCAATCAAGGAAACACTGCATGTTGGTGAAGGGCATATTGAAGAAGGATCAGCCGAGTGGTTCTTGTGGGAGAACAACTCCATTTGGCTCACTAACTTCACACACCATCAGGCTTCCAAACAGCTCTCAAGGAAACTCAGTTTTCACACTCTATGCTTCGTGCCCTGTGAGTGCATTATCTAGGAATGAACATGGTAGAGCATCCCACACAAACGAATGATCCACATGCGGGTTTCACATGCCACCAACTCCACATTCACAGGCAACTTCAGCGCCACAGCCGTTTTCAGATAGCCCTCAATGCAAAGGCTCTAGACGCAAATATTGGTGTGAGAGCTAATTCAATCAAGGAAACACTGCATGTTGGTGAAGGGCATATTGAAGAAGGATCAGCCGAGTGGTTCTTGTGGGAGAACAACTCCATTTGGCTCACTAACTTCACACACCATCAGGCTTCCAAGCAGCTCTCAAGGAAACTCAGTTTTCACACTCTATGCTTAGTGCCCTTTGAGTGCCTAGGAATGAAATGAAGCTTCGAGAGCATCCCACATAAACGAATGCTCCACATGCGGGTTTCACATGCCACCAACTCCACATTCACAGGCAACTTCAGCGCCACAGCCATTTTCAGATAGCCCTCAATGCAAAGGCTCTAGACGCAAATATTGGTGTGAGAGCTAATTCAATCAAGGAAACACTGCATGTTGGTGAAGGGCATATTGAAGAAGGATCAGCCGAGTGGTTCTTGTGGGAGAACAACTCCATTTGGCTCACTAACTTCACACACCATCAGGCTTCCAAGCAGCTCTCAAGGAAACTCAGTTTTCACACTCTATGCTTAGTGCCCTCTGAGTGCATTATCTAGGAATGAACCTGGTAGAGCATCCCACACAAACGAATGCTCCACATGCGGGTTTCACATGCCACCAACTCCACATTCACAGTCAACTTCAGCGCCACAGCCGTTTTCAGATAGCCCTCAATGCAAAGGCTCTAGACGCAAATATTGGTGTGAGAGCTAATTCAATCAAGGAAACACTGCATGTTGGTGAAGGGCATATTGAAGAAGGATCAGCCGAGTGGTTCTTGTGGGAGAACAACTCCATTTGGCTCACTAACTTCACACACCATCAGGCTTCCAAGCAGCTCTTATGGAAACTCAGTTTTCACACTCTACGCTTAGTGCCCTTTGAGTTCCTAGGACTGAAATGAAGCTGGGAGAGCATCCCACATAAACGAATGATCCACATGCGGGTTTCACATGCCACCAACTCCACATTCACAGGCAACTTCAGCGCCACAACCATTTTCAGATAGCCCTCAATGCAAAGGCTCTAGACGCAAATATTGGTGTGAGAGCTAATTCAATCAAGGAAACACTGCATGTTGGTGAAGGGCATATTGAAGAAGGATCAGCCGAGTGGTTCTTGTGGGAGAACAACTCCATTTGGCTCACTAACTTCACACACCATCAGGTTTCCAAACAGCTCTCAAGGAAACTCAGTTTTCACACTCTATGCTTAGTGCCCTTTGAGTGCCTAGGAATGAAATGAAGCTGGTAGAGCATCCCACATAAACGAATGCTCCACATGCGGGTTTCACATGCCACCAACTCCACATTCACAGGCAACTTCAGCGCCACAGCCGTTTTCAGATAGCCCTCAATGCAAAGGCTCTAGACGCAAATATTGGTGTGAGAGCTAATTCAATCAAGGAAACACTGCATGTTGGTGAAGGGCATATTGAAGAAGGATCAGCCGAGTGGTTCTTGTGGGAGAACAACTCCATTTGGCTCACTAACTTCACACACCATCAGGCTTCCAAGCAGCTCTCAAGGAAACTCAGTTTACACACTCTATGCTTAGTGCCCTTTGAGTGCATTATCAAGGAATGAACCTGGTAGAGCATCCCACACAAACGAATGCTCCACATGCGGGTTTCACATGCCACCAACTCCACATTCACAGGCAACTTCAGCGCCACAGCCGTTTTCAGATAGCCCTCAATGCAAAGGCTCTAGACGCAAATATTGGTGTGAGAGCTAATTCAATCAAGGAAACACTGCATGTTGGTGAAGGGCATATTGAAGAAGGATCAGCAGAGTGGTTCTTGTGGGAGAACAACTCCATTTGGCTAGCTAACTTCACACAACATCAGGCTTCCAACCAGCTCTCAAGGAAACTCAGTTTTCACACTCTACGCTTAGTGCCCTTTGAGTGCCTAGGACTGAAATGAAGCTGGGAGAGCATCCCACATAAACGAATGCTCCACATGCGGGTTTCACATGCCACCAACTCCACATTCACAGTCAACTTCAGCGCCACAGCCATTTTCAGATAGCCCTCAATGCAAAGGCTCTAGACACAAATATTGGTGTGAGAGCTAATTCAATCAAGGAAACACTGCATGTTGGTGAAGGGCATATTGAAGAAGGATCAGCCGAGTGGTTCTTGTGGGAGAACAACACCATTTGGCTCACTAACTTCACACACCATCAGGCTTCCAAACAGCTCTCAAGGAAACTCAGTTTTCACACTCTATGCTTAGTGCCCTTTGAGTGCATTATCTAGGAATGAACCTGGTAGAGCATCCCACACAAACGAATGCTCCACATGCGGGTTTCACATGCCACCAACTCCATATTCACAGGCAACTTCAGCGCCACAGCCGTTTTCAGATAGCCCTCAATGCAAAGGCTCTAGACACAAATATTGGTGTGAGAGCTAATTCAATCAAGGAAACACTGCATGTTGGTGAAGGGCATATTGAAGAAGGATCAGCCGAGTGGTTCTTGTGGGAGAACAACACCATTTGGCTCACTAACTTCACACACCATCAGGCTTCCAAGCAGCTCTCAAGGAAACTCAGTTTTCACACTCTACGCTTAGTGCCCTTTGAGTGCCTAGGAATGAAATGAAGCTTGGAGAGCATCCCACATAAACGAATGCTCCACATGCGGGTTTCACATGCCACCAACTCCACATTCACAGACAACTTCAGCGCCACAGCCGTTTTCAGATAGCCCTCAATGCAAAGGCTCTAGACACAAATATTGGTGTGAGAGCTAATTCAATCAAGGAAACACTGCATGTTGGTGAAGGGCATATTGAAGAAGGATCAGCCGAGTGGTTCTTGTGGGAGAACAACTCCATTTGGCTCTCTAACTTCACACACCATCAGGCTTCCAAGCAGCTCTCAAGGAAACTCAGTTTTCACACTCTATGTTTAGTGCCCTTTGAGTGCCTAGGACTGAAATGAAGCTTGGAGAGCATCCCACATAAACGAATGCTCCACATGCGGGTTTCACATGCCACCAACTCCACATTCACAGGCAACTTCAGCGCCACAGCCGTTTTCAGATAGCCCTCAATGCAAAGGCTCTAGACGCAAATATTGGTGTGAGAGCTAATTCAATCAAGGAAACACTGCATGTTGGTGAAGGGCATATTGAAGAAGGATCAGCAGAGTGGTTCTTGTGGGAGAACAACTCCATTTGGCTCTCTAACTTCACACACCATCAGGCATCCAAGCAGCTCTCAAGGAAACTCAGTTTTCACACTCTATGCTTAGTGCCCTTTGAGTGCATTATCTAGGAATGAACCTGGTAGAGCATCCCACACAAACGAATGCTCCACATGCGGGTTTCACATGCCACCAACTCCACATTCACAGGCAACTTCAGCGCCACAGCCATTTTCAGATAGCCCTCAATGCAAAGGCTCTAGACACAAATATTGGTGTGAGAGCTAATTCAATCAAGGAAACACTGCATGTTGGTGAAGGGCATATTGAAGAAGGATCAGCCGAGTGGTTCTTGTGGGAGAACAACTCCATTTGGCTCACTAACTTCACACACCATCAGGCTTCCAAACAGCTCTCAAGGAAACTCAGTTTTCACACTCTATGCTTAGTGCCCTTTGAGTGCATTATCTAGGAATGAACATGGTAGAGCATCCCACACAAACGAATGATCCACATGCGGGTTTCACATGCCACCAACTCCACATTCACAGGCAACTTCAGCGCCACAGCCGTTTTCAGATAGCCCTCAATGCAAAGGCTCTAGACGCAAATATTGGTGTGAGAGCTAATTCAATCAAGGAAACACTGCATGTTGGTGAAGGGCATATTGAAGAAGGATCAGCCGAGTGGTTCTTGTGGGAGAACAACTCCATTTGGCTCACTAACTTCACACACCATCAGGCTTCCAAGCAGCTCTCAAGGAAACTCAGTTTTCACACTCTATGCTTAGTGCCCTTTGAGTGCATTATCTAGGAATGAACATGGTAGAGCATCCCACACGTACGAATGCTCCACTTGCGGGTTTCACATGCCACCAACTCCACATTCACAGGCAACTTCAGCCCCACAGTCGTTTTCAGATAGCCCTCAATGCAAAGGCTCTAGACGCAAATATTGGTGTGAGAGCTAATTCAATCAAGGAAACACTGCATGTTGGTGAAGGGCATATTGAAGAAGGATCAGCCGAGTGGTTCTTGTGGGAGAACAACTCCATTTGGCTCACTAACTTCACACACCATCAGGCTTCCAAGCAGCTCTCAAGGAAACTCAGTTTTCACACTCTATGCTTAGTGCCCTTTGAGTGCCTAGGACTGAAATGAAGCTTGGAGAGCATCCCACACAAACGAATGCTCCACATGCGGGTTTCACATGCCACCAACTCCACATTCACAGGCAACTTCAGCGCCACAGCCGTTTTCAGATAGCCCTCAATGCAAAGGCTCTAGACGCAAATATTGGTGTGAGAGCTAATTCAATCAAGGAAACACTGCATGTTGGTGAAGGGCATATTGAAGAAGGATCAGCCGAGTGGTTCTTGTGGGAGAACAACTCCATTTGGCTCACTAACTTCACACACCATCAGGCTTCCAAGCAGCTCTTATGGAAACTCAGTTTTCACACTCTACGCTTAGTGCCCTTTGAGTTCCTAGGACTGAAATGAAGCTGGGAGAGCATCCCACATAAACGAATGCTCCACATGCGGGTTTCACATGCCACCAACTCCACATTCACAGGCAACTTCAGCGCCACAACCATTTTCAGATAGCCCTCAATGCAAAGGCTCTAGACGCAAATATTGGTGTGAGAGCTAATTCAATCAAGGAAACACTGCATGTTGGTGAAGGGCATATTGAAGAAGGATCAGACGAGTGGTTCTTGTGGGAGAACAACTCCATTTGGCTCACTAACTTCACACACCATCAGGTTTCCAAACAGCTCTCAAGGAAACTCAGTTTTCACACTCTATGCTTAGTGCCCTTTGAGTGCCTAGGAATGAAATGAAGCTGGTAGAGCATCCCACATAAACGAATGCTCCACATGCGGGTTTCACATGCCACCAACTCCACATTCACAGGCAACTTCAGCGCCACAGCCGTTTTCAGATAGCCCTCAATGCAAAGGCTCTAGACGCAAATATTGGTGTGAGAGCTAATTCAATCAAGGAAACACTGCATGTTGGTGAAGGGCATATTGAAGAAGGATCAGCCGAGTGGTTCTTGTGGGAGAACAACTCCACTTGGCTCACTAACTTCACACACCATCAGGCTTCCAAGCAGCTCTCAAGGAAACTCAGTTTTCACACTCTATGCTTAGTGCCCTTTGAGTGCATTATCTAGGAATGAACCTGGTAGAGCATCCCACACAAACGAATGATCCACATGCGGGTTTCACATGCCACCAACTCCACATTCACAGGCAACTTCAGCGCCACAGCCGTTTTCAGATAGCCCTCAATACAAAGGCTCTAGACGCAAATATTGGTGTGAGAGCTAATTCAATCAAGGAAACACTGCATGTTGGTGAAGGGCATATTGAAGAAGGATCAGCCGAGTGGTTCTTGTGGGAGAACAACTCCATTTGGCTCACTAACTTCACACACCATCAGGCTTCCAAGCAGCTCTCAAGGAAACTCAGTTTTCACACTCTATGCTTAGTGCCCTTTGAGTGCCTAGGACTGAAATGAAGCTTGGAGAGCATCCCACACAAACGAATGCTCCACATGCGGGTTTCACATGCCACCAACTCCACATTCACAGGCAACTTCAGCGCCACAGCCGTTTTCAGATAGCCCTCAATGCAAAGGCTCTAGACGCAAATATTGGTGTGAGAGCTAATTCAATCAAGGAAACACTGCATGTTGGTGAAGGGCATATTGAAGAAGGATCAGCCGAGTGGTTCTTGTGGGAGAACAACTCCATTTGGCTCATTAACTTCACACACCATCAGGCTTCCAAGCAGCTCTCAAGGAAACTCAGTTTTCACACTCTACGCTTAGTGCCATTTGAGTTCCTAGGACTGAAATGAAGCTGGGAGAGCATCCCACATAAACGAATGCTCCACTTGCGGGTTTCACATGCCACCAACTCCACATTCACAGGCAACTTCAGCGCCACAACCATTTTCAGATAGCCCTCAATGCAAAGGCTCTAGACACAAATATTGGTGTGAGAGCTAATTCAATCAAGGAAACACTGCATGTTGGTGAAGGGCATATTGAAGAAGGATCAGCCGAGTGGTTCTTGTGGGAGAACAACTCCATTTGGCTGACTAACTTCACACACCATCAGGCTTCCAAGCAGCTCTCAAGGAAACTCAGTTTTCACACTCTATGCTTAGTGCCCTTTGAGTGCATTATCTAGGAATGAACCTGGTAGAGCATCCCACACAAACGAATGCTCCACATGCGGGTTTCACATGCCACCAACTCCACATTCACAGGCAACTTCAGCGCCACAGCCGTTTTCAGATAGCCCTCAATGCAAAGGCTCTAGACGCAAATATTGGTGTGAGAGCTAATTCAATCAAGGAAACACTGCATGTTGGTGAAGGGCATATTGAAGAAGGATCAGCAGAGTGGTTCTTGTGGGAGAACAACTCCATTTGGCTCACTAACTTCACACACCATCAGGCTTCCAAGCAGCTCTCAAGGAAACTCAGTTTTCACACTCTATGCTTAGTGCCCTTTGAGTGCCTAGGAATGAAATGAAGCTTCGAGAGCATCCCACATAAACGAATGCTCCACATGCGGGTTTCACATGCCACCAACTCCACATTCACAGGCAACTTCAGCGCCACAGCCGTTTTCAGATAGCCCTCAATGCAAAGGCTCTAGACGCAAATATTGGTGTGAGAGCTAATTCAATCAAGGAAACACTGCATGTTGGTGAAGGGCATATTGAAGAAGGATCAGCCGAGTGGTTCTTGTGGGAGAACAACTCCATTTGGCTCACTAACTTCACACACCATCAGGCTTCCAAGCAGCTCTCAAGGAAACTCAGTTTACACACTCTATGCTTAGTGCCCTTTGAGTGCATTATCAAGGAATGAACCTGGTAGAGCATCCCACACAAACGAATGCTCCACATGCGGGTTTCACATGCCACCAACTCCACATTCACAGGCAACTTCAGCGCCACAGCCGTTTTCAGATAGCCCTCAATGCAAAGGCTCTAGACGCAAATATTGGTGTGAGAGCTAATTCAATCAAGGAAACACTGCATGTTGGTGAAGGGCATATTGAAGAAGGATCAGCCGAGTGGTTCTTGTGGGAGAACAACTCCATTTGGCTCACTAACTTCACACACCATCAGGCTTCCAAGCAGCTCTCAAGGAAACTCAGTTTTCACACTCTATGCTTAGTGCCCTTTGAGTGCCTAGGAATGAAATGAAGCTTGGAGAGCATCCCACATAAACGAATGCTCCACATGCGGGTTTCACATGCCACCAACTCCACATTCACAGGCAACTTCAGCGCCACAGCCGTTTTCAGATAGCCCTCAATGCAAAGGCTCTAGACGCAAATATTGGTGTGAGAGCTAATTCAATCAAGGAAACACTGCATGTTGGTGAAGGGCATATTGAAGAAGGATCAGCCGAGTGGTTCTTGTGGGAGAACAACTCCATTTGGCTCACTAACTTCACACACCATCAGGCTTCCAAGCAGCTCTCAAGGAAACTCAGTTTACACACTCTATGCTTAGTGCCCTTTGAGTGCATTATCAAGGAATGAACCTGGTAGAGCATCCCACACAAACGAATGCTCCACATGCGGGTTTCACATGCCACCAACTCCACATTCACAGGCAACTTCAGCGCCACAGCCGTTTTCAGATAGCCCTCAATGCAAAGGCTCTAGACGCAAATATTGGTGTGAGAGCTAATTCAATCAAGGAAACACTGCATGTTGGTGAAGGGCATATTGAAGAAGGATCAGCAGAGTGGTTCTTGTGGGAGAACAACTCCATTTGGCTAGCTAACTTCACACAACATCAGGCTTCCAACCAGCTCTCAAGGAAACTCAGTTTTCACACTCTACGCTTAGTGCCCTTTGAGTTCCTAGGACTGAAATGAAGCTGGGAGAGCATCCCACATAAACGAATGCTCCACATGCGGGTTTCACATGCCACCAACTCCACATTCACAGTCAACTTCAGCGCCACAGCCATTTCAGATAGCCCTCAATGCAAAGGCTCTAGACACAAATATTGGTGTGAGAGCTAATTCAATCAAGGAAGCACTGCATGTTGGTGAAGGGCATATTGAAGAAGGATCAGCCGAGTGGTTCTTGTGGGAGAACAACTCCATTTGGCTCACTAACTTCACACACCATCAGGCTTCCAAGCAGCTCTCAAGGAAACTCAGTTTTCACACTCTATGCTTAGTGCCCTTTGAGTGCCTAGGAATGAAATGAAGCTTGGAGAGCATCCCACATAAACGAATGCTCCACATGCGGGTTTCACATGCCACCAACTCCACATTCACAGGCAACTTCAGCGCCACAGTCGTTTTCAGATAGCCCTCAATGCAAAGGCTCTAGACGCAAATATTGGTGTGAGAGCTAATTCAATCAAGGAAACACTGCATGTTGGTGAAGGGCATATTGAAGAAGGATCAGCCGAGTGGTTCTTGTGGGAGAACAACTCCATTTGGCTCACTAACTTCACACACCATCAGGCTTCCAAGCAGCTCTTATGGAAACTCAGTTTTCACACTCTACGCTTAGTGCCTGTCCTGCCCAGCAGGACAGTCAACGGGGTCGCAGCCACCTAGGAGAGAATGAAGGGACAAGAGACACGAAGAATGGACAGCAAGACAGTAGGTCTGATCAAGCTGTCAGTTTATTGATTTCAACTGAGGGTTTTTATATTATTCAGTAACTAAGGCTCAGGGAAAGAGAAACTGGGACACAAGCCATGGTCTCAAGACCGATTGTTCTTGAGCAGCCACCATATCAACAATAGTAACCAGCATATCAACAATAGCATAGGTAATCAGTAACAAGATGTCGGTAAGTACAGCATCAATCACATTCTGAAACAGTTGCTAGGACAATTGAAGCTAAGCGTGTGATTAGTTTCATAACTTCTTTCCCAAGCATCTAGCCAAGCGGGGGTTTCCACTATCCCATGGGTCTATATTCAAAATGGCTTCAGTGTGGCTATAGTGCACGGCTCCCGACATCTCCCCCTTTTTTCTATATATCAATGAAAGCGGCGAAAAGAGAAAGGTTCGTGAAGCAAGATAAGCGCTGCCTGTCTTAGGTTCATTCTGAGGGACCCTCAGCTCTTACCTGTCTCTGGGCAGCCCTGCCAGTCATCCAGGACTCCCTGTCTTAGGTTGGCGGGGTATCAGAAAGGTGCCCGTCATTGGCTACACGCTTACTAGAAAAGGGGCCATGTAACAATTCATAGCCGGAGCACGTATTCCCCAGCAACGCTGCCGTAAATGACAGCCCTGTTGGGAAACACTGCCCCAACCGCAAACGGCCACATTACCTTAGACGAACCGGTTAGAAGACTGGAGCCGCGCATTACAACGTGGGGGTTCACTTCTTGAGGAGTCAGGGTTCTCCGAACACAATCTATCTTCTAGAGCTAAGCGGTGATAATATGCTTGAATAGGTTTAGAAGCTAAATTATCAATTTGCTGCTTTATCAAGTTAGTGAGTTTAGTAAATGCCCAGGGACCAAAGGAAATTAAAAGCAATAATCCAACTAGGGGCCCCAATATAGTGGGTAATAAGGTAGTGAGCCAGGGGGATGAAGAGAACCAATTTTTATACCAGCTTTCCTCTTTTTCCCTTTCTTCTTTTCGTTTTTTAAGACCTTCACGAATCTTTTTCATGCTCTCTTTTACAACACCTGTTTTGTCTACATAAAAGCAGCATTCTTCTTTAAGGGCGGCGCATAGGCCTCCTTGCTGCAAGAACAATAGATCTAAGCCTCGGCGATTTTGTAACACTACTTCAGCTAGGGAGGAGAGGGAGTCAGATAAATCATCAATGCCTTGTTGTAATCGTTGTATATCCTCATCAATGGTGGAACGTAACTCGGCATACCGGTTCTGGGAAAGAATGAGAGAGGAAATGCCGGTGCCAGCGCCAACAGCACCAAGTCCTAACAGAACAGAAATTGTAAGGGCAGTGATAGGCTCACGCTTTGAACGAGAGAGGGAAGTGGGATTGGATTCCCACAGTTGTAAAAATTCCTCAGAGGCATAATAGGACAAACGAGGAACTAACTGGACTAATATACAAAATTCCTTATGAAATGAAAAAATCTGATAGGAAAGACAGGGGGTGAGACCGCCAGTGCAGGCCCACCAAGCATCGCTAGGGGGAAGAAGGTATTGAGAGTGGGCTGCTGGAATAATGGTGGAATTACACAAATAAGAGAAGGAATCTAAATAGGGGGATCTAAGGGAAGTAATCAAGCAAAGACCTAAACCAACAACCTGGGTTAAAGACATGCCAGACCAATCGCTGCTGGTCCACCTACAAGAGGAGGAAGAATTGGAATAATAAAAAACATCAATTAAGGCAATACCTTCATAAAATGGGGGACGGGCATTTGTGCAAAGCCAACAATCATTCATAAATTCAGATGAAGACTCATTAACTATTAAGGCTGTTTGGTTAACCAAGGTCAAAATGAGATTGTCGGGAAGAAGGGCAGGGAGATTAAGACGTAAAGGAGGAGATTGTGAGGGAGGCAGGGAGCGAGAAATAACAGAAGATGGGAGAGGTTGAGGGGTCGGGGAAGGAATGGGAGGTCGGATAGCAGGTTGGGGTAAGGGAGGCTTATATGCAATAACATTATTTGGCCCAATATTGGCAGGAGAATTAGCATTAACAGGTTCTTTTAACAATTTGATAGAAAATAATACGCCCGTATCTATTCCTGACTTATACAATCTAAGTCCCCAATCACGGCCTCTCACCCAAGTCTCTTCTTGATCGGTGTATGCTCTAGGAGTGAACTGAATTTTTAAAGGGGTACACCAGCCTTTTGTGTCGGGATGATTGGGACGGCATACAGCGGTGTCATCGTAATAGGAGGAAAGGAAGGTGAGGCCATAGACTGCTGCTGTAGTTGGGTAGCTGAAATTGCGTCTGACTGTAATCAGGTCCTTGTCTTCTGAGTTTTTAATCCAGTAAGCAGTACCTGTAGTTTCACATCCCCAAGAGGCACAGAAATAATCAGCAGAGCCACCACATTTATGAAGGAGATGACGATCACGGTGGCTTCCAGGGCACACATAAAAATCGGTGGCTTGGAGGAGAACTCGTTGTCGAGTGTCGGCACATCCAGGGTCAGGCAGTTGATGAGGCAGTTCAGGTGCTACAGAAAGTCCGAGGAGAGTACTAAGTCCCCAAGATTTGGCAGCCCCAAGAGCAAGCTTACATAAGTCCGGAGTGAGGACTTCTGGCCACCATACATGGGGGGTGATCCGAGATGTTGACCAAACAATATCACGTCGCTCAGATAGCACGACCCAGGTGTAATTCCATGGTTGGTGTGGATTATGGAGTTGTGGTCTAAGGCTGTTAGCAGTCGTCTGTGCCCATTGGGTCAGAATCCACAGGACCCAGAGGTTGCAAAAGGTCACCATCAACCGCGTTTGTAGTAGCAGCAGCATCTGGAAAAGAAGGAGAGGAAAATGTCTCAGAGAGGGGGTTGGCCTCCTTTCTGGACAGCGATGAGTTAACGGCTCTAAGAAGCCACTCTGGTAGCCAGCGTGGTTCTGCATTTTCCCTGTCATACACGCAGGCAGAGCCTCGTCCCCAGGTAAGCACTGGGTCTGGTCCTTTCCATGCTCCTGTGAGAGGATCTTTCCACATGGCTAAGGCATGTGAATCCTGGGTTGTGGAATGCCAATGTCGATCTGCTGCAGATTGATTATTATTATCTAGGGTTAAGAAATTTATAATAAAAAGGGCATGATTCAATCTATTCTTAGGAGTGGGTGTCACAGATAAATCTGTGGAGAGTTCTAACTTCTTAAGCATATTTTTCAAAGTCTGATGTGTCCTTTCAATAATTCCTTGTCCTTGTGGGTTATAAGGGATGCCAGTAATATGTTTAATTTTCAGTTGAGAGCAGAATTGTCGGAATTTAGCTCCTGTATATCCTGGGCCATTATCAGTTTTAATGCTGTTAGGTTTGCCCATAACTGACAGGCTTTGTAGCATGTGGGTAATAACATCTTTGGAAGCTTCTCCAGTTAGTGCTGTGGCATAAATAAAACCACTATAGGTATCCACTGTTACGTGGACATATTTGAGTCTGCCGAAGGATGGGAAATGTGTGACATCCATTTGCCATCTATCGTTTGGGATTAAGCCTCGGGGGTTAACTCCTAAATGAGGTACTGGAGAAAACTGAGCACAGGAGTTACAACTTTTAACAATTTCTCTAGCCTGTTCTCTAGTGATCTTGAACATCTGACGAAGTGTGAGCGCATTTAAGTGATGTAAGGCATGTGCTCGGTGGGCTTCAGACACAGAGGGATCTATGGTTAGGAAAACTAGCCGTGTGGCAGCATCGGCTTGGGCGTTTCCTTCAGCCAAGGGTCCCTTGAGTCCTGTATGGGCTCTCAAATGTCCTATAAAAAAGGAATCTCTTCTTTTTCTAATTAAGGATTGTATCTGAACAAAAAGCTGAAGAGCTGTAGAGGTGGTCTTAATATATGGAACTGTCTCTAACAAAGGAACGGAGTGGGCTATATAAGCACTATCTGTATATAAATTAAAAATAGTTGTTGGAAAACTTTTAAAAACCTGAAGCACAGCAAACAATTCAACTAACTGAGCAGACACATAAGGGGATTTTATTGGGAAAGATTGGCCTTGAACGACATAAGCAGCCGTTCCGCTTGAGGAGCCATCTGTAAAAACTGTAATTCCTTTTTTCAGGGGGCTATGAGAAGTAACTTTGGGGAAAACAAAGGAGTGATTTCTCATAAATTGTATTAAGGGGTCATTTGGATAATGATTATCTATTACACCGGCAAAAGACGCACAGCTAACACCCCAATCATTATTAACTTGGAGTAGCCAGTCTACTTGTTCTGAGGTGTAAGGCACAATTATAATATCTGGGTCTTTTCCAAAATATTGTATGGCTAATTTTCTTGCTTTTAAAATTAAGGCGGCTACGAGGGAAAAATAGGTGGCAAGGACTTTGGCTGGTTTTGACTGTAGGGGCACCCACATTAGGGGGTGTCCTGAAGGGGACTTGTTCATTTCTTTTTGCCAGAAAACTCCTAAAGGGGCATGTGTCGTGGCACACACAATAAAACTTAAGGGAAGAAGGGGATCATATTGGAAAATAACTTGGGAAGAAATGGCATCACTTATTGTCTTAATAGACTCTCTTGCTGCTGATGTAAGGGTGCGAGATGAAAAGGGATGAGGGTCTCCAGTCAGTAAATCATGAAGGGGCAAAAAAATTTCAGGTGCAATTTTTAAGTATGGCCTTAAAAATTGCAAATTGCCTAAAAGGGATTGAAAATCATGGAGGGTTTTTAGGGCAGACAAATCAAGACTAATTTTGGGTGTATAAATTTTTCCTTGATTTAATTGATATCCCAAAAAGTTATAAGGATCTTTGACTTGAACTTTCTCAGGGGCTATCGATAACCCATTGTTCTGAAGAACACACAGCATCTGTTTAAAGCAAGAAAAGGCGGCTGCCTCAGAGGGTGCTGCAATCAAGATATCATCCATATAATGCAGAATATAAATTTCAGGCCACTTTTTTCTTACAGGTTTGAGAGTTTGAGCAACATATTTTTGGGCTAGGGTAGGGCTATTTGCCATACCTTGTGGAAGGACTCGCCACTGATAGCGGTCCATGGGTCCCTGAAAATTTATCTGAGGGAGGCTAAAAGCAAAATGTAGGCAATCATCCGGATGTAAGGGGATGCTAAAGAAACAATCCTTAAGATCAATAACTATCTTAAATAAATTACTGGGTATTGCTATGGGGGCCGGGAGGCCAGGTTGTAAGGCTCCCATAGGCACCATGGCTTTATTAACCATTCTTAAATCTTGTAATAATCTCCACTTTCCAGATTTTTTCTTAATAACGAATATGGGAGTATTCCAGGGGGATGAGGAGGGCTCAATGTGTCCTGCAGTGAGCTGTTCCTGCACCAGCTTCCTAGCTGCAATAAGTTTTTCTTGGTTCAGCGGCCACTGATCAACCCAGACAGGCACACTAGTATTCCATGAGATCTTATCAGCATGTCTGGATGGGGCAGGATGAACAGTGGTCGCTAGGAAAAATTTTGTACGCTCTCATTAGGTGAAACTGAAAAGCCTAAACCTGTTTTATCAGATTTTTGTGTAACCTGTATTGGCTGTTTAATTCCTTGAGACTGTTTTCCTAAGCCCTGGCCAGGGAGAAAACCTTGTTTAAGCATCTGTTTTGTAATAGCTTCATTGGGGCTACACATGATGACATTCATTTGAGAGAGAATATCTCTCCCCCAAAGATTAACAGGCAATTCTGAAACAACATATGGTGTAACAATACCTGAGTTCCCTTCTGGGTCAGTCCAGGTCAAGGCTTGAGAGCTTACTTGTGGGCAATTAGCCTGCCCTATGCCTTGAAGATGAGTGATTGAATTCTTCAAGGGCCAGGCCTTTGGCCAGAACCTTGAAGAAATAACTGTAGCATCAGCGCCAGAATCAAGGAGGCCTGTAAAAACTTTACCATTTAACCTGAGAGTCAGGGTTGGCCGAGTATGAGGGGAAATTTTATGTGCCCAAAAAACCTCAGCTACACCTGTTTCATTACTCTTTCGGGAAGATTGATAGTAAGGATTGAAAAGTTTCGGGAAAACGGGCAAAATAATTAACTGTGCCAATGGGAAACAGGGGGTGATAACTAAAACGCCTTCAAAGATTCTGGCAAGAACTTTTAATTCTCCAGTAAATGTTGGTTCAATTGGGGTGGGAATAATGTGAAGACCCTTATTAGCCAATGTAAATCGGCCCACTATTAAGCCAAATGTATTAGGGGGAAGAGGGCCAAAAACACCTGTGGATATAGCTTGTACGCCATCTTCTGGCTTTAATATTGTACTGGAGGAGGAACAGAGGTCCAATCCTGGGCTTTCTTTTGTGGCTTTCCATAATTGGGAAATGCATTTTTTGTCTGAGTTGTCGGTTGTGGTGGGAAGGCAGTTTGGGATGGGATGAACCTCACACCCCCGGGGTTCATCCGAGACCAGGGGGCCGGGAGCTGCCCCCGTCGGGAGTTTCCCGAATAGAAGGGAAAGAGGGGTCGTCCATTCCTATCGGTGCGGGAGCGGCACTCATTAGCCCAATGGCGGCCTTTATGGCAGCGTGGGCATAACATATACGGCCGTTCTTGAGAGCCTCCTTTTTGAGGACAGTCTTTTTGAAGATGGCCAGGCTGCTTGCAGTAATAGCAAATGTTATTGGCGCCTGTTCTTTGCAGGGCTGTGCCTATAGCAAGGCGAGGAGTAGCAGCTCCAGAACAGAGACGGACGTATTCTGCCAGAGTCTTACTACGGTGGTGCTTTAATATATCTTGGCAAATGGTATTAGCGTTTTCAAAAGCAAGTTGTTTAAGAAATGGGCTGTCTAATTCTTGAGGGCCAAATAAGCGCTCTGCTGTCTCTGTCAGGCGGTTAATAAAGGAGCTGTAGGGTTCTTCTGGGTCTTGTATAATTATGGTGAGTTTAGATGATGAACCCGCTTTATCTGGCAATCGCTTCCAAGCTGTAAGACAAACCTGACGGACCTGGGAGAGCAACCCAGTAGGGAACTGCATTTGTGCTTCTAAGGTGTTAAAGGGCTCTTTTCCTAAGATTCGTCTAGCTGTCCAATCTCGGGATTCAGGATGTTGACGATTTTTTGCCTCTACTTCTTGGGCTGCATCAGCTGCCTCGGACTTCCATAACACAAAATCTCCTCCAGAAAGGGAGGCTTTAGCTAAGTGCATAAATTCTCTTGGTGTTAGCCAGCCTTCAGTATAGGATTCTAACAGTGCTAGGGTAAAGGGAGCGACTGGACCATAGGTAATAACTGCTGCCTTTAACCTTTCTAAAATTTTTGCATCTAAGGGTTGGTAAACATAAGGCGAATGGGGTAAACGCCCCTGTGCTGGAACTTGAGGTCGTTGATTTCCAGTCTCAATGTCTCTATGGGTATCCGGCTCATGGCCTTCTGACTGATTTTCATCCTCAATGCCGCCCTCACTTCTTTCCTCTATACTTTTAGGTGGGCTTTGTTCTCTTGGAGGAGGGGAAGAATCCCTAGGGACTCTAGCACCGCTACGGAGGGACAAGGGAAAGGCTAAAACTTTTGGATTGGCCTTGACCTCTGGTTTAAGTTTAAGTTCAGTTAATTTATTTTCTAAGACTTGCAACTGTTTTGTGAGCTCAACCTGGTTTTGTTTAGCCTTCACCATTTGGCGCAGAAAAGTGAGTTCATCTGCCATTTCTCGTGGCTCAGAAGCAGCTGGGGGTTGATTATAGGATGGTGGGAGCGAGAACGAAGGCATCTCCCTCTCCCCTGGGGCACTTGGTAGGGAGGTGTGAAATAATCTTGGTGGGTCATGGCACTGATCAATCTCATACTTGGCTGCTTCATTTTCTAAGGCAGCCTCCTCAGGAGAGAGATTATCATGGGGAGAACCGCCAACTGTGGGGAGAGTTGGATAGAGGCGTCGTGATTGGCTATCAATCTGAGAGCGTATAATTTCTGGGGCAGAGTGATCAAGGGGTTTTGCATCTGATTCTGCCTCCATATCTATAATGACAGAGGATGGGTGAGAACCAGGGGAAGGTGAGGGAACGGGTGTAGACAGTTGAGAACGACTCTCTTTAAGAGATCGTTCTCCCTCAAAAGCCAGATCCTGTAAATCTGGATGGTGAGACTTAATCCTTAAAATATCATAAATCAAAGTCCAATAATTAAAAGCCGTAACAGGAAGTTTCTCAGGTCCAAAAACTTCATAATAATCTTTAAAACAATCACCTACTCTACACCAAGTTTTCTCATCAATAGAACCGTCCTGGGGATACCAAGGACAAATTTGACCTACAAAATCCAAAAAGGTTTTGAGGTCTTTCTTTTTCACCCTAATTCCTCGTGTCTTGAATGAATCTATGAGACCTTGCAAAAATAGGTCTTGTTGTGATAATGCTTGTCCCATCTTACCTCGGCTCCGTAAGATTTGCGCCGTGAATATTTTCCCACGAGCTCGACTTCCGGCGGGTCAACCGTGAAACTGCTCAACCGGTGTTCCTTTCGACACCACGAGAGGCCTCTCCATGAATGATGGCACGGCGTTCTCTCTGTCGGTGGTCTGCACACATCCACGTTGGGCGCCAATTTGTCCTGCCCAGCAGGACAGTCAACGGGGTCGCAGCCACCTAGGAGAGAATGAAGGGACAAGAGACACGAAGAATGGACAGCAAGACAGTAGGTCTGATCAAGCTGTCAGTTTATTGATTTCAACTGAGGGTTTTTATATTATTCAGTAACTAAGGCTCAGGGAAAGAGAAACTGGGACACAAGCCATGGTCTCAAGACCGATTGTTCTTGAGCAGCCACCATATCAACAATAGTAACCAGCATATCAACAATAGCATAGGTAATCAGTAACAAGATGTCGGTAAGTACAGCATCAATCACATTCTGAAACAGTTGCTAGGACAATTGAAGCTAAGCGTGTGATTAGTTTCATAACTTCTTTCCCAAGCATCTAGCCAAGCGGGGGTTTCCACTATCCCATGGGTCTATATTCAAAATGGCTTCAGTGTGGCTATAGTGCACGGCTCCCGACAAGAGCCCTTTGAGTTCCTAGGACTGAAATGAAGCTGGGAGAGCATCCCACATAAACGAATGCTCCACATGCGGGTTTCACATGCCACCAACTCCACATTCACAGGCAACTTCAGCGCCACAACCATTTTCAGATAGCCCTCAATGCAAAGGCTCTAGACGCAAATATTGGTGTGAGAGCTAATTCAATCAAGGAAACACTGCATGTTGGTGAAGGGCATATTGAAGAAGGATCAGCCGAGTGGTTCTTGTGGGAGAACAACTCCATTTGGCTCACTAACTTCACACACCATCAGGTTTCCAAACAGCTCTCAAGGAAACTCAGTTTTCACACTCTATGCTTAGTGCCCTTTGAGTGCCTAGGAATGAAATGAAACTGGTAGAGCATCCCAAATAAACGAATGCTCCACATGCGGGTTTCACATGCAACCAACTCCACATTCACAGGCAACTTCAGCGCCACAGCCGTTTTCAGATAGCCCTCAATGCAAAGGCTCTAGACGCAAATATTGGTGTGAGAGCTAATTCAATCAAGGAAACACTGCATGTTGGTGAAGGGCATATTGAAGAAGGATCAGCCGAGTGGTTCTTGTGGGAGAACAACTCCATTTGGCTCACTAACTTCACACACCATCAGGCTTCCAAGCAGCTCTCAAGGAAACTCAGTTTACACACTCTATGCTTAGTGCCCTTTGAGTGCATTATCAAGGAATGAACCTGGTAGAGCATCCCACACAAACGAATGCTCCACATGCGGGTTTCACATGCCACCAACTCCACATTCACAGGCAACTTCAGCGCCACAGCCGTTTTCAGATAGCCCTCAATGCAAAGGCTCTAGACGCAAATATTGGTGTGAGAGCTAATTCAATCAAGGAAACACTGCATGTTGGTGAAGGGCATATTGAAGAAGGATCAGCAGAGTGGTTCTTGTGGGAGAACAACTCCATTTGGCTAGCTAACTTCACACAACATCAGGCTTCCAACCAGCTCTCAAGGAAACTCAGTTTTCACACTCTACGCTTAGTGCCCTTTGTATGGCTAGGACTGAAATGAAGCTGGGAGAGCATCCCACATAAACGAATGCTCCACATGCGGGTTTCACATGCCACCAACTCCACATTCACAGTCAACTTCAGCGCCACAGCCATTTTCAGATAGCCCTCAATGCAAAGGCTCTAGACACAAATATTGGTGTGAGAGCTAATTCAATCAAGGAAACACTGCATGTTGGTGAAGGGCATATTGAAGAAGGATCAGCCGAGTGGTTCTTGTGGGAGAACAACTCCATTTGGCTCACTAACTTCACACACCATCAGGCTTCCAAACAGCTCTCAAGGAAACTCAGTTTTCACACTCTATGCTTAGTGCCCTTTGAGTGCATTATCTAGGAATGAACCTGGTAGAGCATCCCACACAAACGAATGCTCCACATGCGGGTTTCACATGCCACCAACTCCACATTCACAGGCAACTTCAGCGCCACAGCCGTTTTCAGATAGCCCTCAATGCAAAGGCTCTAGACGCAAATATTGGTGTGAGAGCTAATTCAATCAAGGAAACACTGCATGTTGGTGAAGGGCATATTGAAGAAGGATCAGCCGAGTGGTTCTTGTGGGAGAACAACTCCATTTGGCTCACTAACTTCACACACCATCAGGCTTCCAAGCAGCTCTCAAGGAAACTCAGTTTTCACACTCTACGCTTAGTGCCCTTTGAGTTCCTAGGACTGAAATGAAGCTGGGAGAGCATCCCACATAAATGAATGCTCCACATGCGGGTTTCACATGCCACCAACTCCACATTCACAGGCAACTTCAGCGCCACAACCATTTTCAGATAGCCCTCAATGCAAAGGCTCTAGACACAAATATTGGTGTGAGAGCTAATTCAATCAAGGAAACACTGCATGTTGGTGAAGGGCATATTGAAGAAGGATCAGCCGAGTGGTTCTTGTGGGAGAACAACTCCATTTGGCTGACTAACTTCACACACCATCAGGCTTCCAAACAGCTCTCAAGGAAACTCAGTTTTCACACTCTATGCTTAGTGCCCTTTGAGTGCATTATCTAGGAATGAACCTGGTAGAGCATCCCACCCAAACGAATGCTCCACATGCGGGTTTCACATGCCACCAACTCCACATTCACAGGCAACTTCAGCGCCACAGCCGTTTTCAGATAGCCCTCAATGCAAAGGCTCTAGACGCAAATATTGGTGTGAGAGCTAATTCAATCAAGGAAACACTGCATGTTGGTGAAGGGCATATTGAAGAAGGATCAGCCGAGTGGTTCTTGTGGGAGAACAACTCCATTTGGCTCACTAACTTCACACACCATCAGGCTTCCAAGCAGCTCTCAAGGAAACTCAGTTTTCACACTCTATGCTTAGTGCCCTTTGAGTGCCTAGGAATGAAATGAAGCTTGGAGAGCATCCCACATAAACGAATGCTCCACATGCGGGTTTCACATGCCACCAACTCCACATTCACAAGCAACTTCAGCGCCACAGCCGTTTTCAGATAGCCCTCAATGCAAAGGCTCTAGACGCAAATATTGGTGTGAGAGCTAATTCAATCAAGGAAACACTGCATGTTGGTGAAGGGCATATTGAAGAAGGATCAGCCGAGTGGTTCTTGTGGGAGAACAACTCCATTTGGCTAGCTAACTTCACACAACATCAGGCTTCCAAGCAGCTCTCAAGGAAACTCAGTTTTCACACTCTATGCTTAGTGCCCTTTGAGTGCCTAGGACTGAAATGAAGCTTGGAGAGCATCCCACACAAACGAATGCTCCACATGCGGGTTTCACATGCCACCAACTCCACATTCACAGGCAACTTCAGCGCCACAGCCGTTTTCAGATAGCCCTCAATGCAAAGGCTCTAGACGCAAATATTGGTGTGAGAGCTAATTCAATCAAGGAAACACTGCATGTTGGTGAAGGGCATATTGAAGAAGGATCAGCCGAGTGGTTCTTGTGGGAGAACAACTCCATTTGGCTCACTAACTTCACACACCATCAGGCTTCCAAGCAGCTCTCAAGGAAACTCAGTTTTCACACTCTACGCTTAGTGCCCTTTGAGTTCCTAGGACAGAAATGAAGCTGGGAGAGCATCCCACATAAACGAATGCTCCACATGCGGGTTTCACATGCCACCAACTCCACATTCACAGGCAGCTTCAGCGCCACAGCCGTTTTCAGATAGCCCTCAATGCAAAGGCTCTAGACGCAAATATTGGTGTGAGAGCTAATTCAATCAAGGAAACACTGCATGTTGGTGAAGGGCATATTGAAGAAGGATCAGCCGAGTGGTTCTTGTGGGAGAACAACTCCATTTGGCTCACTAACTTCACACACCATCAGGCATCCAAGCAGCTCTCAAGGAAACTCAGTTTTCACACTCTATGCTTAGTGCCCTTTGAGTGCATTATCTAGGAATGAACCTGGTAGAGCATCCCACACAAACGAATGCTCCACATGCGGGTTTCACATGCCACCAACTCCACATTCACAGGCAACTTCAGCGCCACAGCCGTTTTCAGATAGCCCTCAATGCAAAGGCTCTAGACGCAAATATTGGTGTGAGAGCTAATTCAATCAAGGAAACACTGCATGTTGGTGAAGGGCATATTGAAGAAGGATCAGCCGAGTGGTTCTTGTGGGAGAACACTCCATTTGGCTCACTAACTTCACACACCATCAGGCTTCCAAGCAGCTCTCAAGGAAACTCAGTTTTCACACTCTACGCTTAGTGCCCTTTGAGTTCCTAGGACAGAAATGAAGCTGGGAGAGCATCCCACATAAACGAATGCTCCACATGCGGGTTTCACATGCCACCAACTCCACATTCACAGGCAACTTCAGCGCCACAGCCATTTTCAGATAGCCCTCAATGCAAAGGCTCTAGACACAAATATTGGTGTGAGAGCTAATTCAATCAAGGAAACACTGCATGTTGGTGAAGGGCATATTGAAGAAGGATCAGCCGAGTGGTTCTTGTGGGAGAACAACTCCATTTGGCTGACTAACTTCACACACCATCAGGCTTCCAAACAGCTCTCAAGGAAACTCAGTTTTCACACTCTATGCTTAGTGCCCTTTGAGTGCATTATCTAGGAATGAACCTGGTAGAGCATCCCACACAAACGAATGCTCCACATGCGGGTTTCACATGCCACCAACTCCACATTCACAGGCAACTTCAGCGCCACAGCCGTTTTCAGATAGCCCTCAATGCAAAGGCTCTAGACGCAAATATTGGTGTGAGAGCTAATTCAATCAAGGAAACACTGCATGTTGGTGAAGGGCATATTGAAGAAGAATCAGCCGAGTGGTTCTTGTGGGAGAACAACTCCATTTGGCTCACTAACTTCACACACCATCAGGCTTCCAAGCAGCTCTCAAGGAAACTCAGTTTTCACACTCTATGCTTAGTGCCCTTTGAGTGCCTAGGAATGAAATGAAGCTTGGAGAGCATCCCACATAAACGAATGCTCCACATGCGGGTTTCACATGCCACCAACTCCACATTCACAGGCAACTTCAGCGCCACAGCCGTTTTCAGATAGCCCTCAATGCAAAGGCTCTAGACGCAAATATTGGTGTGAGAGCTAATTCAATCAAGGAAACACTGCATGTTGGTGAAGGGCATATTGAAGAAGGATCAGCCGAGTGGTTCTTGTGGGAGAACAACTCCATTTGGCTCACTAACTTCACACACCATCAGGCTTCCAAGCAGCTCTCAAGGAAACTCAGTTTTCACACTCTACGCTTAGTGCCCTTTGAGTGCATTATCAAGGAATGAACCTGGTAGAGCATCCCACACAAACGAATGATCCACATGCGGGTTTCACATGCCACCAACTCCACATTCACAGGCAACTTCAGCGCCACAGCCGTTTTCAGATAGCCCTCAATGCAAAGGCTCTAGACGCAAATATTGGTGTGAGAGCTAATTCAATCAAGGAAACACTGCATGTTGGTGAAGGGCATATTGAAGAAGGATCAGCCGAGTGGTTCTTGTGGGAGAACAACTCCATTTGGCTCACTAACTTCACACACCATCAGGCTTCCAAACAGCTCTCAAGGAAACTCAGTTTTCACACTCTATGCTTAGTGCCCTTTGAGTGCATTATCTAGGAATGAACCTGGTAGAGCATCCCACACAAACGAATGCTCCACATGCGGGTTTCACATGCCACCAACTCCACATTCACAGGCAACTTCAGCGCCACAGCCGTTTTCAGATAGCCCTCAATGCAAAGGCTCTAGACGCAAATATTGGTGTGAGAGCTAATTCAATCAAGGAAACACTGCATGTTGGTGAAGGGCATATTGAAGAAGGATCAGCCGAGTGGTTCTTGTGGGAGAACAACTCCATTTGGCTCACTAACTTCACACACCATCAGGCTTCCAAACAGCTCTCAAGGAAACTCAGTTTTCACACTCTATGCTTAGTGCCCTTTGAGTGCCTAGGACTGAAATGAAGCTTGGAGAGCATCCCACATAAACGAATGCTCCACATGCGGGTTTCACATGCCACCAACTCCACATTCACAGGCAACTTCAGCGCCACAGCCGTTTTCAGATAGCCCTCAATGCAAAGGCTCTAGACGCAAATATTGGTGTGAGAGCTAATTCAATCAAGGAAACACTGCATGTTGGTGAAGGGCATATTGAAGAAGGATCAGCCGAGTGGTTCTTGTGGGAGAACAACTCCATTTGGCTAGCTAACTTCACACAACATCAGGCTTCCAACCAGCTCTCAAGGAAACTCAGTTTTCACACTCTACGCTTAGTGCCCTTTGAGTTCCTAGGACTGAAATGAAGCTGGGAGAGCATCCCACATAAACGAATGCTCCACATGCGGGTTTCACATGCCACCAACTCCACATTCACAGTCAACTTCAGCGCCACAGCCATTTTCAGATAGCCCTCAATGCAAAGGCTCTAGACACAAATATTGGTGTGAGAGCTAATTCAATCAAGGAAACACTGCATGTTGGTGAAGGGCATATTGAGAAGGATCAGCCGAGTGGTTCTTGTGGGAGAACAACTCCATTTGGCTCACTAACTTCACACACCATCAGGCTTCCAAACAGCTCTCAAGGAAACTCAGTTTTCACACTCTATGCTTAGTGCCCTTTGAGTGCATTATCTAGGAATGAACATGGTAGAGCATCCCACACAAACGAATGATCCACATGCGGGTTTCACATGCCACCAACTCCACATTCACAGGCAACTTCAGCGCCACAGCCGTTTTCAGATAGCCCTCAATGCAAAGGCTCTAGACGCAAATATTGGTGTGAGAGCTAATTCAATCAAGGAAACACTGCATGTTGGTGAAGGGCATATTGAAGAAGGATCAGCCGAGTGGTTCTTGTGGGAGAACAACTCCATTTGGCTCACTAACTTCACACACCATCAGGCTTCCAAGCAGCTCTCAAGGAAACTCAGTTTTCACACTCTACGCTTAGTGCCCTTTGAGTGCCTAGGAATGAAATGAAGCTGGGAGAGCATCCCACATAAACGAATGCTCCACATGCGGGTTTCACATGCCACCAACTCCACATTCACAGGCAACTTCAGCGCCACAACCATTTTCAGATAGCCCTCAATGCAAAGGCTCTAGACACAAATATTGGTGTGAGAGCTAATTCAATCAAGGAAACACTGCATGTTGGTGAAGGGCATATTGAAGAAGGATCAGCCGAGTGGTTCTTGTGGGAGAACAACTCCATTTGGCTCACTAACTTCACACACCATCAGGCTTCCAAACAGCTCTCAAGGAAACTCAGTTTTCACACTCTATGCTTAGTGCCCTTTCAGTGCATCATCTAGGAATGAACCTGGTAGAGCATCCCACACAAACGAATGCTCCACATGCGGGTTTCACATGCCACCAACTCCACATTCACAGGCAACTTCAGCGCCACAGCCGTTTTCAGATAGCCCTCAATGCAAAGGCTCTAGACGCAAATATTGGTGTGAGAGCTAATTCAATCAAGGAAACACTGCATGTTGGTGAAGGGCATATTGAAGAAGGATCAGCCGAGTGGTTCTTGTGGGAGAACAACTCCATTTGGCTCACTAACTTCACACACCATCAGGCTTCCAAGCAGCTCTCAAGGAAACTCAGTTTTCACACTCTACGCTTAGTGCCCTTTGAGTTCCTAGGACTGAAATGAAGCTGGGAGAACATCCCACACAAACGAATGCTCCACATGCGGGTTTCACATGCCACCAACTCCACATTCACAGGCAACTTCAGCGCCACAGCCGTTTTCAGATAGCCCTCAATGCAAAGGCTCTAGACACAAATATTGGTGTGAGAGCTAATTCAATCAAGGAAACACTGCATGTTGGTGAAGGGCATATTGAAGAAGGATCAGCCGAGTGGTTTTTGTGGGAGAACAACTCCATTTGGCTCACTAACTTCACACACCATCAGGCTTCCAAGCAGCTCTCAAGGAAACTCAGTTTTCACACTCTATGCTTAGTGCCCTTTGAGTGCCTAGGAATGAAATGAAGCTTGGAGAGCATCCCACATAAACGAATGCTCCACATGCGGGTTTCACATGCCACCAACTCCACATTCACAGGCAACTTCAGCGCCACAGCCGTTTTCAGATAGCCCTCAATGCAAAGGCTCTAGACGCAAATATTGGTGTGAGAGCTAATTCAATCAAGGAAACACTGCATGTTGGTGAAGGGCATATTGAAGAAGGATCAGCCGAGTGGTTCTTGTGGGAGAACAACTCCATTTGGCTCACTAACTTCACACACCATCAGGCTTCCAAGCAGCTCTCAAGGAAACTCAGTTTTCACACTCTATGCTGAGTGCCCTTTGAGTGCATTATCTAGGAATGAACCTGGTAGAGCATCCCACACAAACGAATGTTCCACATGCGGGTTTCACATGCCACCAACTCCACATTCACAGGCAACTTCAGCGCCACAGCCATTTTCAGATAGCCCTCAATGCAAAGGCTCTAGACGCAAATATTGGTGTGAGAGCTAATTCAATCAAGGAAACACTGCATGTTGGTGAAGGGCATATTGAAGAAGGATCAGCCGAGTGGTTCTTGTGGGAGAACAACTCCATTTGGCTCACTAACTTCACACACCATCAGGCTTCCAAGCAGCTCTCAAGGAAACTCAGTTTTCACACTCTACGCTTAGTGCCCTTTGAGTTCCTAGGACTGAAATGAAGCTGGGAGAGCATCCCACATAAACGAATGCTCCACATGCGGGTTTCACATGCCACCAACTCCACATTCACAGGCAACTTCAGCGCCACAGCCGTTTTCAGATAGCCCTCAATGCAAAGGCTCTAGACACAAATATTGGTGTGAGAGCTAATTCAATCAAGGAAACACTGCATGTTGGTGAAGGGCATATTGAAGAAGGATCAGCCGAGTGGTTCTTGTGGGAGAACAACACCATTTGGCTGACTAACTTCACACACCATCAGGCTTCCAAACATCTCTCAAGGAAACTCAGTTTTCACACTCTATGCTTAGTGCCCTTTGAGTGCATTATCTAGGAATGAACCTGGTAGAGCATCCCACACAAACGAATGCTCCACATGCGGGTTTCACATGCCACCAACTCCACATTCACAGGCAACTTCAGCGCCACAGCCGTTTTCAGATAGCCCTCAATGCAAAGGCTCTAGACGCAAATATTGGTGTGAGAGCTAATTCAATCAAGGAAACACTGCATGTTGGTGAAGGGCATATTGAAGAAGGATCAGCCGAGTGGTTCTTGTGGGAGAACAACTCCATTTGGCTCACTAACTTCACACACCATCAGGCTTCCAAGCAGCTCTCAAGGAAACTCAGTTTTCACACTCTATGCTTAGTGCCCTTTGAGTTCCTAGGAATGAAATGAAGCTTGGAGAGCATCCCACATAAACGAATGCTCCACATGCGGGTTTCACATGCCACCAACTCCACATTCACAGGCAACTTCAGCGCCAGAGCCGTTTTCAGATAGCCCTCGATGCAAAGGCTCTAGACGCAAATATTGGTGTGAGAGCTAATTCAATCAAGGAAACACTGCATGTTGGTGAAGGGCATATTGAAGAAGGATCAGCCGAGTGGTTCTTGTGGGAGAACAACTCCATTTGGCACACTACCGTTACACACCATCAGGCTTCCAACCAGCTCTCAAGGAAACTCAGTTTTCACACTCTATGCTTAGTGCCCTATGAGTGCCTAGGACTGAAATGAAGCTTGGAGAGCATCCCACACAAACGAATGCTCCACATGCGGGTTTCACATGCCACCCACTCCACATTCACAGGCAACTTCAGCGCCACAGCCGTTTTCAGATAGCCCTCAATGCAAAGGCTCTAGACGCAAATATTGGTGTGAGAGCTAATTCAATCAAGGAAACACTGCATGTTGGTGAAGGGCATATTGAAGAAGGATCAGCCGAGTGCTTCTTGTGGGAGAACAACTCCATTTGGCTCTCTAACTTCACACACCATCAGGCTTCCAAGCAGCTCTCAAGGAAACTCAGTTTTCACACTCTATGCTTAGTGCCCTTTGAGTGCATTATCTAGGAATGAACCTGGTAGAGCATCCCACACAAACGAATGCTCCACATGCGGGTTTCACATGCCACCAGCTCCACATTCACAGGCAACTTCAGCGGCACAGCCGTTTTCAGATAGCCCTCAATGCAAAGGCTCTAGACGCAAATATTGGTGTGAGAGCTAATTCAATCAAGGAAACACTGCATGTTGGTGAAGGGCATATTGAAGAAGGATCAGCAGAGTGGTTCTTGTGGGAGAACAACTCCATTTGGCACACTAACGTCACACACCATCAGGCTTCCAACAGCTCTCAAGGAAACTCAGTTTTCACACTCTATGCTTAGTGCCCTATGAGTGCCTAGGACTGAAATGAAGCTTGGAGAGCATCCCACATAAACGAATGCTCCACATGCGGGTTTCACATGCCACCAACTCCACATTCACAGACAACTTCAGCGCCACAGCCGTTTTCAGATAGCCCTCAATGCAAAGGCTCTAGACGCAAATATTGGTGTGAGAGCTAATTCAATCAAGGAAACACTGCATGTTGGTGAAGGGCATATTGAAGAAGGATCAGCCGAGTGGTTCTTGTGGGAGAACAACTCCATTTGGCTCACTAACTTCACACACCATCAGGCTTCCAAACAGCTCTCAAGGAAACTCAGTTTTCACACTCTATGCTTAGTGCCCTTTGAGTGCATTATCTAGGAATGAACCTGGTAGAGCATCCCACACAAACGAATGCTCCACATGCGGGTTTCACATGCCACCAACTCCACATTCACAGGCAACTTCAGCGCCACAGCCGTTTTCAGATAGCCCTCAATGCAAAGGCTCTAGACGCAAATATTGGTGTGAGAGCTAATTCAATCAAGGAAACACTGCATGTTGGTGAAGGGCATATTGAAGAAGGATCAGCCGAGTGGTTCTTGTGGGAGAACAACTCCATTTGGCACACTAACGTCACACACGATCAGGCTTCCAAGCAGCTCTCAAGGAAACTCAGTTTTCACACTCTATGCTTAGTGCCCTATGAGTGCCTAGGACTGAAATGAAGCTTGGAGAGCATCCCACACAAACGAATGCTCCACATGCGGGTTTCACATGCCACCAACTCCACATTCACAGGCAACTTCAGCGCCACAGCCGTTTTCAGATAGCCCTCAATGCAAAGGCTCTAGACGCAAATATTGGTGTGAGAGCTAATTCAATCAAGGAAACACTGCATGTTGGTGAAGGGCATATTGAAGAAGGATCAGCCGAGTGGTTCTTGTGGGAGAACAACTCCATTTGGCTCACTAACTTCACACACCATCAGGCTTCCAAGCAGCTCTCAAGGAAACTCAGTTTTCACACTCTATGCTTAGTGCCCTTTGAGTGCCTAGGACTGAAATGAAGCTTGGAGAGCATCCCACACAAACGAATGCTCCACATGCGGGTTTCACATGCCACCCACTCCACATTCACAGGCAACTTCAGCGCCACAGCCGTTTTCAGATAGCCCTCAATGCAAAGGCTCTAGACGCAAATATTGGTGTGAGAGCTAATTCAATCAAGGAAACCCTGCATGTTGGTGAAGGGCATATTGAAGAAGGATCAGCCGAGTGGTTCTTGTGGGAGAACAACTCCATTTGGCTCACTAACTTCACACACCATCAGGCTTCCAAACAGCTCTCAAGGAAACTCAGTTTTCACACTCTATGCTTAGTGCCCTTTGAGTGCATTATCTAGGAATGAACCTGGTAGAGCATCCCACACAAACGAATGCTCCACATGCGGGTTTCACATGCCACCAACTCCACATTCACAGGCAACTTCAGCGCCACAGCCGTTTTCAGATAGCCCTCAATGCAAAGGCTCTAGACGCAAATATTGGTGTGAGAGCTAATTCAATCAAGGAAACACTGCATGTTGGTGAAGGGCATATTGAAGAAGGATCAGCCGAGTGGTTCTTGTGGGAGAACAACTCCATTTGGCTCTCTAACTTCACACACCATCAGGCTTCCAAGCAGCTCTCAAGGAAACTCAGTTTTCACACTCTATGCTTAGTGCCCTTTGAGTGCATTATCTAGGAATGAACCTGGTAGAGCATCCCACACAAACGAATGCTCCACATGCGGGTTTCACATGCCACCAACTCCACATTCACAGGCAACTTCAGCGCCACAGCCGTTTTCAGATAGCCCTCAATGCAAAGGCTCTAGACGCAAATGTTGGTGTGAGAGCTAATTCAATCAAGGAAACACTGCATGTTGGTGAAGGGCATATTGAAGAAGGATCAGCCGAGTGGTTCTTGTGGGAGAACAACTCCATTTGGCACACTAACGTCACACACCATCAGGCTTCCAAGCAGCTCTCAAGGAAACTCAGTTTTCACACTCTATGCTTAGTGCCCTTTGAGTGAATAGGACTCAAATGAAGCTTGGGAGAGCATTCCACATAAACGAATGCTCCACATGCGGGTTTCACATGCCACCAACTCCACATTCACAGGCAACTTCAGCGCCACAGCCGTTTTCAGATAGCCCTCAATGCAAAGGCTCTAGACGCAAATATTGGTGTGAGAGCTAATTCAATCAAGGAAACACTGCATGTTGGTGAAGGGCATATTGAAGAAGGATCAGCCGAGTGGTTCTTGTGGGAGAACAACTCCATTTGGCTCTCTAACTTCACACACCATCAGGCTTCCAAGCAGCTCTCAAGGAAACTCAGTTTTCACACTCTATGCTTAGTGCCCTTTGAGTGCATTATCTAGGAATGAACCTGGTAGAGCATCCCACACAAACGAATGCTCCACATGCGGGTTTCACATGCCACCAACTCCACATTCACAGGCAACTTCAGCGCCACAGCCGTTTTCAGATAGCCCTCAATGCAAAGGCTCTAGACGCAAATATTGGTGTGAGAGCTAATTCAATCAAGGAAACACTGCATGTTGGTGAAGGGCATATTGAAGAAGGATCAGCCGAGTGGTTCTTGTGGGAGAACAACTCCATTTGGCACACTAACGTCACACACCATCAGGCTTCCAAGCAGCTCTCAAGGAAACTCAGTTTTCACACTCTATGCTTAGTGCCCTATGAGTGCCTAGGACTGAAATGAAGCTTGGAGAGCATCCCACAGAAACGAATGCTCCACATGCGGGTTTCACATGCCACCAACTCCACATTCACAGGCAACTTCAGCGCCACAGCCGTTTTCAGATAGCCCTCAATGCAAAGGCTCTAGACGCAAATATTGGTGTGAGAGCTAATTCAATCAAGGAAACACTGCATGTTGGTGAAGGGCATATTGAAGAAGGATCAGCCGAGTGGTTCTTGTGGGAGAACAACTCCATTTGGCTCACTAACTTCACACACCATCAGGCTTCCAAGCAGCTCTCAAGGAAACTCAGTTTTCACACTCTATGCTTAGTGCCCTTTGAGTGCCTAGGACTGAAATGAAGCTTGGTCAGCATCCCACACAAACGAATGATCCACATGCGGGTTTCACATGCCACCAACTCCACATTCACAGGCAACTTCAGCGCCACAGCCGTTTTCAGATAGCCCTCAATGCAAAGGCTCTAGACGCAAATATTGGTGTGAGAGCTAATTCAATCAAGGAAACCCTGCATGTTGGTGAAGGGCATATTGAAGAAGGATCAGCCGAGTGGTTCTTGTGGGAGAACAACTCCATTTGGCTCACTAACTTCACACACCATCAGGCTTCCAAACAGCTCTCAAGGAAACTCAGTTTTCACACTCTATGCTTAGTGCCCTTTGAGTGCATTATCTAGGAATGAACCTGGTAGAGCATCCCACACAAACGAATGCTCCACATGCGGGTTTCACATGCCACCAACTCCACATTCACAGGCAACTTCAGCGCCACAGCCGTTTTCAGATAGCCCTCAATGCAAAGGCTCTAGACGCAAATATTGGTGTGAGAGCTAATTCAATCAAGGAAACACTGCATGTTGGTGAAGGGCATATTGAAGAAGGATCAGCCGAGTGGTTCTTGTGGGAGAACAACTCCATTTGGCTCTCTAACTTCACACACCATCAGGCTTCCAAGCAGCTCTCAAGGAAACTCAGTTTTCACACTCTATGCTTAGTGCCCTTTGAGTGCATTATCTAGGAATGAACCTGGTAGAGCGTCCCACACAAACGAATGCTCCACATGCGGGTTTCACATGCCACCAACTCCACATTCACAGGCAACTTCAGCGCCACAGCCGTTTTCAGATAGCCCTCAATGCAAAGGCTCTAGACGCAAATATTGGTGTGAGAGCTAATTCAATCAAGGAAACACTGCATGTTGGTGAAGGGCATATTGAAGAAGGATCAGCCGAGTGGTTCTTGTGGGAGAACAACTCCATTTGGCTCACTAACTTCACACACCATCAGGCTTCCAAGCAGCTCTCAAGGAAACTCAGTTTTCACACTCTATGCTTAGTGCCCTTTGAGTGCATTATCTAGGAATGAACATGGTAGAGCATCCCACACAAACGAATGATCCACATGCGGGTTTCACATGCCAAAAACTCCACATTCACAGGCAACTTCAGCGCCACAGCCGTTTTCAGATAGCCCTCAATGCAAAGGCTCTAGACGCAAATATTGGTGTGAGAGCTAATTCAATCAAGGAAACACTGCATGTTGGTGAAGGGCATATTGAAGAAGGATCAGCCGAGTGGTTCTTGTGGGAGAACAACTCCATTTGGCTCTCTAACTTCACACACCATCAGGCTTCCAAGCAGCTCTCAAGGAAACTCAGTTTTCACACTCTATGCTTAGTGCCCTTTGAGTGCATTATCTAGGAATGAAGCTGGGAGAGCATCCCACACAAACGAATGCTCCACATGCGGGTTTCACATGCCACCAACTCCACATTCACAGGCAACTTCAGCGCCACAGCCGTTTTCAGATAGCCCTCAATGCAAAGGCTCTAGACGCAAATATTGGTGTGAGAGCTAATTCAATCAAGGAAACACTGCATGTTGGTGAAGGGCATATTGAAGAAGGATCAGCCGAGTGGTTCTTGTGGGAGAACAACTCCATTTGGCACACTAACGTCACACACCATCAGGCTTCCAAGCAGCTCTCAAGGAAACTCAGTTTTCACACTCTATGCTTAGTGCCCTATGAGTGCCTAGGACTCAAATGAAGCTTGGAGAGCATTCCACATAAACGAATGCTCCACATGCGGGTTTCACATGCCACCAACTCCACATTCACAGGCAACTTCAGCGCCACAGCCGTTTTCAGATAGCCCTCAATGCAAAGGCTCTAGACGCAAATATTGGTGTGAGAGCTAATTCAATCAAGGAAACACTGCATGTTGGTGAAGGGCATATTGAAGAAGGATCAGCCGAGTGGTTCTTGTGGGAGAACAACTCCATTTGGCTCACTAACTTCACACACCATCAGGCTTCCAAGCAGCTCTCAAGGAAACTCAGTTTTCACACTCTATGCTTAGTGCCCTTTGAGTGCATTATCTAGGAATGAACATGGTAGAGCATCCCACACGTACGAATGCTCCACATGCGGGTTTCACATGCCACCAACTCCACATTCACAGGCAACTTCAGCGCCACAGCCGTTTTCAGATAGCCCTCAATGCAAAGGCTCTAGACGCAAATATTGGTGTGAGAGCTAATTCAATCAAGGAAACACTGCATGTTGGTGAAGGGCATATTGAAGAAGGAACAGCCGAGTGGTTCTTGTGGGAGAACAACTCCATTTGGCTCTCTAACTTCACACACCATCAGGCTTCCAAGCAGCTCTCAAGGAAACTCAGTTTTCACACTCTATGCTTAGTGCCCTTTGAGTGCATTATCTATGAATGAAGCTGGGAGAGCATCCCACACAAACGAATGCTCCACATGCGGGCTTCACATGCCACCAACTCCACATTCACAGGCAACTTCAGCGCCACAGCCGTTTTCAGATAGCCCTCAATGCAAAGGCTCTAGACGCAAATATTGGTGTGAGAGCTAATTCAATCAAGGAAACACTGCATGTTGGTGAAGGGCATATTGAAGAAGGATCAGCCGAGTGGTTCTTGTGGGAGAACAACTCCATTTGGCACACTAACGTCACACACCATCAGGCTTCCAAGCAGCTCTCAAGGAAACTCAGTTTTCACACTCTATGCTTAGTGCCCTATGAGTGCCTAGGACCTAAATGAAGCTTGGAGAGCATTCCACATAAACGAATGCTCCACATGCGGGTTTCACATGCCACCAACTCCACATTCACAGGCAACTTCAGCGCCACAGCCGTTTTCAGATAGCCCTCAATGCAAAGGCTCTAGACGCAAATATTGGTGTGAGAGCTAATTCAATCAAGGAAACACTGCATGTTGGTGAAGGGCATATTGAAGAAGGATCAGCCGAGTGGTTCTTGTGGGAGAACAACTCCATTTGGCTCACTAACTTCACACACCATCAGGCTTCCAAGCAGCTCTCAAGGAAACTCAGTTTTCACACTCTATGCTTAGTGCCCTTTGAGTGCATTATCTAGGAATGAACATGGTAGAGCATCCCACACGTACGAATGCTCCACTTGCGGGTTTCACATGCCACCAACTCCACATTCACAGTCAACTTCAGCGCCACATCCGTTTTCAGATAGCCCTCAATGCAAAGGCTCTAGACGCAAATATTGGTGTGAGAGCTAATTCAATCAAGGAAACACTGCATGTTGGTGAAGGGCATATTGAAGAAGGATCAGCCGAGTGGTTCTTGTGGGAGAACAACTCCATTTGGCTCACTAACTTCACACACCATCAGGCTTCCAAGCAGCTCTCAAGGAAACTCAGTTTTCACACTCTATGCTTAGTGCCCTTTGAGTGCCTAGGACTGAAATGAAGCTTGGAGAGCATCCCACACAAACGAATGATCCACATGCGGGTTTCACATGCCACCAACTCCACATTCACAGGCAACTTCAGCGCCACAGCCATTTTCAGATAGCCCTCAATGCCAAGGCTCTAGACGCAAATATTGGTGTGAGAGCTAATTCAATCAAGGAAACACTGCATGTTGGTGAAGGGCATATTGAAGATGGATCAGCTGAGTGGTTCTTGTGGGAGAACAACTCCATTTGGCTCACTAACTTCACACACCATCAGGCTTCCAAGCAGCTCTCAAGGAAACTCAGTTTTCACACCCTATGCTTAGTGCCCTTTGAGTGCATTATCTAGGAATGAACCTGGTAGAGCATCCCACACAAACGAATGCTCCACATGCGGGTTTCACATGCCACCAACTCCACATTCACAGGCAACTTCAGCGCCACAGCCGTTTTCAGATAGCCCTCAATGCAAAGGCTCTAGACGCAAATATTGGTGTGAGAGCTAATTCAATCAAGGAAACACTGCATGTTGGTGAAGGGCATATTGAAGAAGGATCAGCCGAGTGGTTCTTGTGGGAGAACAACTCCATTTGGCTCACTAACTTCACACACCATCAGGCTTCCAAGCAGCTCTCAAGGAAACTCAGTTTTCACACTCTATGCTTAGTGCCCTTTGAGTTCCTAGGACTGAAATGAAGCTGGGAGAGCATCCCACATAAACGAATGCTCCACATGCGGGTTTCACATGCCACCAACTCCACATTCACAGGCAACTTCAGCGCCAAAGCCATTTTCAGATAGCCCTCAATGCAAAGGCTCTAGACGCAAATATTGGTGTGAGAGCTAATTCAATCAAGGGAACACTGCATGTTGGTGAAGGGCATATTGAAGAAGGATCAGCCGAGTGGTTCTTGTGGGAGAACAACTCCATTTGGCTCACTAACTTCACACACCATCAGGCTTCCAAACAGCTCTCAAGGAAACTCAGTTTTCACACTCTATGCTTAGTGCCCTTTGAGTGCATTATCTAGGAATGAACATGGTAGAGCATCCCACACAAACGAATGAACCACATGCGGGTTTCACATGCCAAAAACTCCACATTCACAGGCAACTTCAGCGCCACAGCCGTTTTCAGATAGCCCTCAATGCAAAGGCTCTAGACGCAAATATTGGTGTGAGAGCTAATTCAATCAAGGAAACACTGCATGTTGGTGAAGGGCATATTGAAGAAGGATCAGCCGAGTGGTTCTTGTGGGAGAACAACTCCATTTGGCTCACTAACTTCACACACCATCAGGCTTCCAAGCAGCTCTCAAGGAAACTCAGTTTTCACACTCTATGCTTAGTGCCCTTTGAGTGCATTATCTAGGAATGAACATGGTAGAGCATCCCACACGTACGAATGCTCCACTTACGGGTTTCACATGCCACCAACTCCACATTCACAGGCAACTTCAGCGCCACAGTCGTTTTCAGATAGCCCTCAATGCAAAGGCTCTAGACGCAAATATTGGTGTGAGAGCTAATTCAATCAAGGAAACACTGCATGTTGGTGAAGGGCATATTGAAGAAGGATCAGCCGAGTGGTTCTTGTGGGAGAACAACTCCATTTGGCTCACTAACTTCACACACCATCAGGCTTAAAAGCAGCTCTCAAGGAAACTCAGTTTTCACACTCTGTGCTTAGTGCCCTTTGAGTGCCTAGGACTTGAAATGAAGCTTGGAGAGCATCCCACACAAACGAATGCTCCACATGCGGGTTTCACATGCCACCAACTCCACATTCACAGGCAACTTCAGCGCCACAGCCGTTTTCAGATAGCCCTCAATGCAAAGGCTCTAGACGCAAATATTGGTGTGAGAGCTAATTCAATCAAGGAAACACTGCATGTTGGTGAAGGGCATATTGAAGAAGGATCAGCCGAGTGGTTCTTGTGGGAGAACAACTCCATTTGGCTCACTAACTTCACACACCATCAGGCTTCCAAGCAGCTCTCAAGGAAACTCAGTTTTCACACTCTATGCTTAGTGCCCTTTGAGTGCCTAGGACTGAAATGAAGCTTGGAGAGCATCCCACATAAACGAATGCTCCACATGCGGGTTTCACATGCCACCAACTCCACATTCACAGGCAACTTCAGCGCCACAGCCATTTTCAGATAGCCCTCAATGCAAAGGCTCTAGACGCAAATATTGGTGTGAGAGCTAATTCAATCAAGGAAACACTGCATGTTGGTGAAGGGCATATTGAAGAAGGATCAGCCGAGTGGTTCTTGTGGGAGAACAACTCCATTTGGCTCACTAACTTCACACACCATCAGGTTTCCAAACAGCTCTCAAGGAAACTCAGTTTTCACACTCTATGCTTAGTGCCCTTTGAGTGCCTAGGAATGAAATGAAGCTGGTAGAGCATCCCACATAAACGAATGCTCCACATGCGGGTTTCACATGCCACCAACTCCACATTCACAGGCAACTTCAGCGCCACAGCCGTTTTCAGATAGCCCTCAATGCAAAGGATCTAGACGCAAATATTGGTGTGAGAGCTAATTCAATCAAGGAAACACTGCATGTTGGTGAAGGGCATATTGAAGAAGGATCAGCCGAGTGGTTCTTGTGGGAGAACAACTCCATTTGGCTCACTAACTTCACACACCATCAGGCTTCCAAGCAGCTCTCAAGGAAACTCAGTTTTCACACTCTATGCTTAGTGCCCTTTGAGTGCATTATCAAGGAATGAACCTGGTAGAGCATCCCACACAAACGAATGCTCCACATGCGGGTTTCACATGCCACCAACTCCACATTCACAGGCAACTTCAGCGCCACAGCCGTTTTCAGATAGCCCTCAATGCAAAGGCTCTAGACGCAAATATTGGTGTGAGAGCTAATTCAAGCAAGGAAACACTGCATGTTGGTGAAGGGCATATTGAAGAAGGATCAGCAGAGTGGTTCTTGTGGGAGAACAACTCCATTTGGCTAGCTAACTTCACACAACATCAGGCTTCCAAGCAGCTCTCAAGGAAACTCAGTTTTCACAATCTATGCTTAGTGCCCTTTGAGTTCCTAGGACTGAAATGAAGCTGGGAGAGCATCCCACATAAACGAATGCTCCACATGCGGGTTTCACATGCCACCAACTCCACATTCACAGGCAACTTCAGCGCCACAGCCATTTTCAGATAGCCCTCAATGCAAAGGCTCTAGACACAAATATTGTTGTGAGAGCTAATTCAATCAAGGAAACACTGCATGTTGGTGAAGGGCATATTGAAGAAGGATCAGCCGAGTGGTTCTTGTGGGAGAACAACTCCATTTGGCTCACTAACTTCACACACCATCAGACTTCCAAACAGCTCTCAAGGAAACTCAGTTTTCACACTCTATGCTTAGTGCCCTTTGAGTGCATTATCTAGGAATGAACATGGTAGAGCATCCCACACAAACGAATGATCCACATGCGGGTTTCACATGCCACCAACTCCACATTCACAGGCAACTTCAGCGCCACAGCCGTTTTCAGATAGCCCTCAATGCAAAGGCTCTAGACGCAAATATTGGTGTGAGAGCTAATTCAATCAAGGAAACACTGCATGTTGGTGAAGGGCATATTGAAGAAGGATCAGCCGAGTGGTTCTTGTGGGAGAACAACTCCATTTGGCTCACTAACTTCACACACCATCAGGCTTCCAAGCAGCTCTCAAGGAAACTCAGTATTCACACTCTATGCTTAGTGCCCTTTGAGTGCCTAGGAATGAAATGAAGCTGGTAAAGCATCCCACATAAACGAATGCTCCACATGCGGGTTTCACATGCCACCAACTCCACATTCACAGGCAACTTCAGCGCCACAGCCGTTTTCAGATAGCCCTCAATGCAAAGGCTCTAGACGCAAATATTGGTGTGAGAGCTAATTCAATCAAGGAAACACTGCATGTTGGTGAAGGGCATATTGAAGAAGGATCAGCCGAGTGGTTCTTGTGGGAGAACAACTCCATTTGGCTCACTAACTTCACACACCATCAGGCTTCCAAGCAGCTCTCAAGGAAACTCAGTTTTCACAATCTATGCTTAGTGCCCTTTGAGTGCATTATCAAGGAATGAACCTGGTAGAGCATCCCACACAAACGAATGCTCCACATGCGGGTTTCACATGCCACCAACTCCACATTCACAGGCAACTTCAGCGCCACAGCCGTTTTCAGATAGCCCTCAATGCAAAGGCTCTAGACGCAAATATTGGTGTGAGAGCTAATTCAATCAAGGAAACACTGCATGTTGGTGAAGGGCATATTGAAGAAGGATCAGCAGAGTGGTTCTTGTGGGAGAACAACTCCATTTGGCTAGCTAACTTCACACAACATCAGGCTTCCAACCAGCTCTCAAGGAAACTCAGTTTTCACACTCTACGCTTAGTGCCCTTTGAGTTCCTAGGACTGAAATGAAGCTGGGAGAGCATCCCACATAAACGAATGCTCCACATGCGGGTTTCACATGCCACCAACTCCACATTCACAGGCAACTTCAGCGCCACAGCCGTTTTCAGATAGCCCTCAATGCAAAGGCTCTAGACGCAAATATTGGTGTGAGAGCTAATTCAATCAAGGAAACACTGCATGTTGGTGAAGGGCATATTGAAGAAGGATCAGCCGAGTGGTTCTTGTGGGAGAACAACTCCATTTGGCTCACTAACTTCACACACCATCAGGCTTCCAAGCAGCTCTCAAGGAAACTCAGTTTTCACACTCTATGCTTAGTGCCCTTTGAGTGCCTAGGAATGAAATGAAGCTTGGAGAGCATCCCACATAAACGAATGCTCCACATGCGGGTTTCACATGCCACCAACTCCACATTCACAGGCAACTTCAGCGCCACAGCCGTTTTCAGATAGCCCTCAATGCAAAGGCTCTAGACGCAAATATTGGTGTGAGAGCTAATTCAATCAAGGAAACACTGCATGTTGGTGAAGGGCATATTGAAGAAGGATCAGCCGAGTGGTTCTTGTGGGAGAACAACTCCATTTGGCTCACTAACTTCACACACCATCAGGCTTCCAAGCAGCTCTCAAGGAAACTCAGTTTTCACACTCTATGCTTAGTGCCCTTTGAGTGCATTATCTAGGAATGAACCTGGTAGAGCATCCCACACAAACGAATGCTCCACATGCGGGTTTCACATGCCACCAACTCCACATTCACAGGCAACTTCAGCGCCACAGCCGTTTTCAGATAGCCCTCAATGCAAAGGCTCTAGACGCAAATATTGGTGTGAGAGCTAATTCAATCAAGGAAACACTGCATGTTGGTGAAGGGCATATTGAAGAAGGATCAGCCGAGTGGTTCTTGTGGGAGAACAACTCCATTTGGCTAGCTAACTTCACACAACATCAGGCTTCCAACCAGCTCTCAAGGAAACTCAGTTTTCACACTCTACGCTTAGTGCCCTTTGAGTTCCTAGGACTGAAATGAAGCTGGGAGAGCATCCCACATAAACGAATGCTCCACATGCGGGTTTCACATGCCACCAACTCCACATTCACAGTCAAATTCAGCGCCACAGCCATTTTCAGATAGCCCTCAATGCAAAGGCTCTAGACACAAATATTGGTGTGAGAGCTAATTCAATCAAGGAAACACTGCATGTTGGTGAAGGGCATATTGAAGAAGGATCAGCCGAGTGGTTCTTGTGGGAGAACAACTCCATTTGGCTCACTAACTTCACACACCATCAGGCTTCCAAACAGCTCTCAAGGAAACTCAGTTTTCACACTCTATGCTTAGTGCCCTTTGAGTGCATTATCTAGGAATGAACATGGTAGAGCATCCCACACAAACGAATGCTCCACATGCGGGTTTCACATGCCACCAACTCCACATTCACAGGCAACTTCAGCGCCACAGCCGTTTTCAGATAGCCCTCAATGCAAAGGCTCTAGACGCAAATATTGGTGTGAGAGCTAATTCAATCAAGGAAACACTGCATGTTGGTGAAGGGCATATTGAAGAAGGATCAGCCGAGTGGTTCTTGTGGGAGAACAACTCCATTTGGCTCACTAACTTCACACACCATCAGGCTTCCAAGCAGCTCTCAAGGAAACTCAGTTTTCACACTCTATGCTTAGTGCCCTTTGAGAGCATTATCAAGGAATGAACCTGGTAGAGCATCCCACACAAACGAATGCTCCACATGCGGGTTTCACATGCCACCAACTCCACATTCACAGGCAACTTCAGCGCCACAGCCGTTTTCAGATAGCCCTCAATGCAAAGGCTCTAGACGCAAATATTGGTGTGAGAGCTAATTCAATCAAGGAAACACTGCATGTTGGTGAAGGGCATATTGAAGAAGGATCAGCAGAGTGGTTCTTGTGGGAGAACAACTCCATTTGGCTCACTAACTTCACACAACATCAGGCTTCCAACCAGCTCTCAAGGAAACTCAGTTTTCACACTCTACGCTTAGTGCCCTTTGAGTTCCTAGGACTGAAATGAAGCTGGGAGAGCATCCCACATAAACGAATGCTCCACATGCGGGTTTCACATGCCACCAACTCCACATTCACAGGCAACTTCAGCGCCACAGCCGTTTTCAGATAGCCCTCAATGCAAAGGCTCTAGACGCAAATATTGGTGTGAGAGCTAATTCAATCAAGGAAACACTGCATGTTGGTGAAGGGCATATTGAAGAAGGATCAGCCGAGTGGTTCTTGTGGGAGAACAACTCCATTTGGCTCACTAACTTCACACACCATCAGGCTTCCAAGCAGCTCTCAAGGAAACTCAGTTTTCACACTCTATGCTTAGTGCCCTTTGAGTGCATTATCAAGGAATGAACCTGGTAGAGCATCCCACACAAACGAATGCTCCACATGCGGGTTTCACATGCCACCAACTCCACATTCACAGGCAACTTCAGCGCCACAGCCGTTTTCAGATAGCCCTCAATGCAAAGGCTCTAGACGCAAATATTGGTGTGAGAGCTAATTCAATCAAGGAAACACTGCATGTTGGTGAAGGGCATATTGAAGAAGGATCAGCAGAGTGGTTCTTGTGGGAGAACAACTCCATTTGGCTAGCTAACTTCACACAACATCAGGCTTCCAACCAGCTCTCAAGGAAACTCAGTTTTCACACTCTACGCTTAGTGCCCTTTGAGTTCCTAGGACTGAAATGAAGCTGGGAGAGCATCCCACATAAAAGAATGCTCCACATGCGGGTTTCACATGCCACCAACTCCACATTCACAGTCAACTTCAGCGCCACAGCCATTTTCAGATAGCCCTCAATGCAAAGGCTCTAGACACAAATATTGGTGTGAGAGCTAATTCAATCAAGGAAACACTGCATGTTGGTGAAGGGCATATTGAAGAAGGATCAGCCGAGTGGTTCTTGTGGGAGAACAACTCCATTTGGCTCACTAACTTCACACACCATCAGGCTTCCAAACAGCTCTCAAGGAAACTCAGTTTTCACACTCTATGCTTAGTGCCCTTTGAGTGCATTATCTAATAATGAACATGGTAGAGCATCCCACACAAACGAATGATCCACATGCGGGTTTCACATGCCACCAACTCCACATTCACAGGCAACTTCAGCGCCACAGCCGTTTTCAGATAGCCCTCAATGCAAAGGCTCTAGACGCAAATATTGGTGTGAGAGCTAATTCAATCAAGGAAACACTGCATGTTGGTGAAGGGCATATTGAAGAAGGGTCAGCCGAGTGGTTCTTGTGGGAGAACAACTCCATTTGGCTCACTAACTTCACACACCATCAGGCTTCCAAGCAGCTCTCAAGGAAACTCAGTTTTCACACTCTATGCTTAGTGCCCTTTGAGTGCATTATCTAGGAATGAACATGGTAGAGCATCCCACACGTACGAATGCTCCACTTGCGGGTTTCACATGCCACCAACTCCACATTCACAGGCAACTTCAGCGCCACAGTCGTTTTCAGATAGCCCTCAATGCAAAGGCTCTAGACGCAAATATTGGTGTGAGAGCTAATTCAATCAAGGAAACACTGCATGTTGGTGAAGGGCATATTGAAGAAGGATCAGCCGAGTGGTTCTTGTGGGAGAACAACTCCATTTGGCTCACTAACTTCACACACCATCAGGCTTCCAAGCAGCTCTCAAGGAAACTCAGTTTTCACACTCTATGCTTAGTGCCCTTTGAGTGCATTATCTAGGAATGAACCTGGTAGAGCATCCCACACAAACGAATGCTCCACATGCGGGTTTCACATGCCACCAACTCCACATTCACAGGCAACTTCAGCGCCACAGCCGTTTTCAGATAGCCCTCAATGCAAAGGCTCTAGACGCAAATATTGGTGTGAGAGCTAATTCAATCAAGGAAACACTGCATGTTGGTGAAGGGCATATTGAAGAAGGATCAGCCGAGTGGTTCTTGTGGGAGAACAACTCCATTTGGCTCACTAACTTCACACACCATCAGGCTTCCAAGCAGCTCTCAAGGAAACTCAGTTTTCACACTCTATGCTTAGTGCCCTTTGAGTGCATTATCTAGGAATGAACATGGTAGAGCATCCCACACTTATGAATGCTCCACATGCGGGTTTCACATGCCACCAACTCCACATTCACAGGCAACTTCAGCGCCACAGCCGTTTTCAGATAGCCCTCAATGCAAAGGCTCTAGACGCAAATATTGGTGTGAGAGCTAATTCAATCAAGGAAACACTGCATGTTGGTGAAGGGCATATTGAAGAAGGATCAGCCGAGTGGTTCTTGTGGGAGAACAACTCCATTTGGCTCACTAACTTCACACACCATCAGGCTTCCAAGCAGCTCTCAAGGAAACTCAGTTTTCACACTCTATGCTTAGTGCACTTTGAGTGCCTAGGAATGAAATGAAGCTTGGAGAGCATCCCAAATAAACGAATGCTCCACATGCGGTTTTCACATGCCACCAACTCCACATTCACAGGCAACTTCAGCACCACAGCCATTTTCAGATAGCCCTCAATGCAAAGGCTCTAGACGCAAATATTGGTGTGAGAGCTAATTCAATCAAGGAAACACTGCATGTTGGTGAAGGGCATATTGAAGAAGGATCAGCCGAGTGGTTCTTGTGGGAGAACAACTCCATTTGGCTCACTAACTTCACACACCATCAGGCTTCCAAGCAGCTCTCAAGGAAACTCAGTTTTCACACTCTATGCTTAGTGCCCTTTGAGTGCATTATCTAGGAATGAACATGGTAGAGCATCCCACACGTATGAATGCTCCACTTGCGGGTTTCACATGCCACCAACTCCACATTCACAGGCAACTTCAGCGCCACAGTCGTTTTCAGATAGCCCTCAATGCAAAGGCTCTAGATGCAAATATTGGTGTGAGAGCTAATTCAATCAAGGAAACACTGCATGTTGGTGAAGGGCATATTGAAGAAGGATCAGCCGAGTGGTTCTTGTGGGAGAACAACTCCATTTGGCTCACTAACTTCACACACCATCAGGCTTCCAAGCAGCTCTCAAGGAAACTCAGTTTTCACACTCTATGCTTAGTGCTCTTTGTGTGCCTAGGACGGAAATGCAGCTTGGAGAGCATCCCACATAAACGAATGCTCCACATGCGGGTTTCACATGCCACCAACTCCACATTCACAGGCAACTTCAGCGCCACAGCCGTTTTCAGATAGCCCTCAATGCAAAGGCTCTAGACGCAAATATTGGTGTGAGAGCTAATTCAATCAAGGAAACACTGCATGTTGGTGAAGGGCATATTGAAGAAGGATCAGCCGAGTGGTTCTTGTGGGAGAACAACTCCATTTGGCTCACTAACTTCACACACCATCAGGCTTCCAAGCAGCTCTCAAGGAAACTCAGTTTTCACACTCTATGCTTAGTGCTCTTTGTGTGCCTAGGACTGAAATGCAGCTTGGAGAGCATCCCACATAAACGAATGCTCCACATGCGGGTTTCACATGCCACCAACTCCACATTCACAGGCAACTTCAGCGCCACAGCCGTTTTCAGATAGCCCTCAATGCAAAGGCTCTAGACGCAAATATTGGTGTGAGAGCTAATTCAATCAAGGAAACACTGCATGTTGGTGAAGGGCATATTGAAGAAGGATCAGCCGAGTGGTTCTTGTGGGAGAACAACTCCATTTGGCTCACTAACTTCACACACCATCAGGCTTCCAAGCAGCTCTCAAGGAAACTCAGTTTTCACACTCTATGCTTAGTGCCCTTTGAGTGCCTAGGACTGAAATGAAGCTTGGAGAGCATCCCACATAAACGAATGCTCCACATGCGGGTTTCACATGCCACCAACTCCACATTCACAGGCAACTTCAGCGCCACAGCCGTTTTCAGATAGCCCTCAATGCAAAGGCTCTAGACGCAAATATTGGTGTGAGAGCTAATTCAATCAAGGAAACACTGCATGTTGGTGAAGGGCATATTGAAGAAGGATCAGCCGAGTGGTTCTTGTGGGAGAACAACTCCATTTGGCTCTCTAACTTCACACACCATCAGGCTTCCAAGCAGCTCTCAAGGAAACTCAGTTTTCACACTCTATGCTTAGTGCCCTTTGAGTGCATTATCTAGGAATGAACCTGGTAGAGCATCCCACACAAACGAATGCTCCACATGCGGGTTTCACATGCCACCAACTCCACATTCACAGGCAACTTCAGCGCCACAGCCGTTTTCAGATAGCCCTCAATGCAAAGGCTCTAGACGCAAATATTGGTGTGAGAGCTAATTCAATCAAGGAAACACTGCATGTTGGTGAAGGGCATATTGAAGAAGGATCAGCCGAGTGGTTCTTGTGGGAGAACAACTCCATTTGGCTCACTAACTTCACACACCATCAGGCTTCCAAGCAGCTCTCAAGGAAACTCAGTTTTCACACTCTATGCTTAGTGCCCTTTGAGTGCATTATCTAGGAATGAACATGGTAGAGCATCCCACACAAACGAATGATCCACATGCGGGTTTCACATGCCAAAAACTCCACATTCACAGGCAACTTCAGCGCCACAGCCGTTTTCAGATAGCCCTCAATGCAAAGGCTCTAGACGCAAATATTGGTGTGAGAGCTAATTCAATCAAGGAAACACTGCATGTTGGTGAAGGGCATATTGAAGAAGGATCAGCCGAGTGGTTCTTGTGGGAGAACAACTCCATTTGGCTCTCTAACTTCACACACCATCAGGCTTCCAAGCAGCTCTCAAGGAAACTCAGTTTTCACACTCTATGCTTAGTGCCCTTTGAGTGCATTATCTATGAATGAAGCTGGGAGAGCATCCCACACAAACGAATGCTCCACATGCGGGTTTCACATGCCACCAACTCCACATTCACAGGCAACTTCAGCGCCACAGCCGTTTTCAGATAGCCCTCAATGCAAAGGCTCTAGACGCAAATATTGGTGTGAGAGCTAATTCAATCAAGGAAACACTGCATGTTGGTGAAGGGCATATTGAAGAAGGATCAGCCGAGTGGTTCTTGTGGGAGAACAACTCCATTTGGCTCACTAACTTCACACACCATCAGGCTTCCAAGCAGCTCTCAAGGAAACTCAGTTTTCACACTCTATGCTTAGTGCCCTTTGAGTGCATTATCTAGGAATGAACATGGTAGAGCATCCCACACGTACGAATGCTCCACTTACGGGTTTCACATGCCACCAACTCCACATTCACAGGCAACTTCAGCGCCACAGTCGTTTTCAGATAGCCCTCAATGCAAAGGCTCTAGACGCAAATATTGGTGTGAGAGCTAATTCAATCAAGGAAACACTGCATGTTGGTGAAGGGCATATTGAAGAAGGATCAGCCGAGTGGTTCTTGTGGGAGAACAACTCCATTTGGCTCACTAACTTCACACACCATCAGGCTTAAAAGCAGCTCTCAAGGAAACTCAGTTTTCACACTCTGTGCTTAGTGCCCTTTGAGTGCCTAGGACTTGAAATGAAGCTTGGAGAGCATCCCACACAAACGAATGCTCCACATGCGGGTTTCACATGCCACCAACTCCACATTCACAGGCAACTTCAGCGCCACAGCCGTTTTCAGATAGCCCTCAATGCAAAGGCTCTAGACGCAAATATTGGTGTGAGAGCTAATTCAATCAAGGAAACACTGCATGTTGGTGAAGGGCATATTGAAGAAGGATCAGCCGAGTGGTTCTTGTGGGAGAACAACTCCATTTGGCACACTAACGTCACACACCATCAGGCTTCCAAGCAGCTCTCAAGGAAACTCAGTTTTCACACTCTATGCTTAGTGCCCTATGAGTGCCTAGGACCTAAATGAAGCTTGGAGAGCATTCCACATAAACGAATGCTCCACATGCGGGTTTCACATGCCACCAACTCCACATTCACAGGCAACTTCAGCGCCACAGCCGTTTTCAGATAGCCCTCAATGCAAAGGCTCTAGACGCAAATATTGGTGTGAGAGCTAATTCAATCAAGGAAACACTGCATGTTGGTGAAGGGCATATTGAAGAAGGATCAGCCGAGTGGTTCTTGTGGGAGAACAACTCCATTTGGCTCACTAACTTCACACACCATCAGGCTTCCAAGCAGCTCTCAAGGAAACTCAGTTTTCACACTCTATGCTTAGTGCCCTTTGAGTGCCTAGGACTGAAATGAAGCTTGGAGAGCATCCCACACAAACGAATGATCCACATGCGGGTTTCACATGCCACCAACTCCACATTCACAGGCAACTTCAGCGCCACAGCCATTTTCAGATAGCCCTCAATGCCAAGGCTCTAGACGCAAATATTGGTGTGAGAGCTAATTCAATCAAGGAAACACTGCATGTTGGTGAAGGGCATATTGAAGATGGATCAGCTGAGTGGTTCTTGTGGGAGAACAACTCCATTTGGCTCACTAACTTCACACACCATCAGGCTTCCAAGCAGCTCTCAAGGAAACTCAGTTTTCACACTCTATGCTTAGTGCCCTTTGAGTGCATTATCTAGGAATGAACCTGGTAGAGCATCCCACACAAACGAATGCTCCACATGCGGGTTTCACATGCCACCAACTCCACATTCACAGGCAACTTCAGCGCCACAGCCGTTTTCAGATAGCCCTCAATGCAAAGGCTCTAGACGCAAATATTGGTGTGAGAGCTAATTCAATCAAGGAAACACTGCATGTTGGTGAAGGGCATATTGAAGAAGGATCAGCCGAGTGGTTCTTGTGGGAGAACAACTCCATTTGGCTCTCTAACTTCACACACCATCAGGCTTCCAAGCAGCTCTCAAGGAAACTCAGTTTTCACACTCTATGCTTAGTGCCCTTTGAGTTCCTAGGACTGAAATGAAGCTGGGCGAGCATCCCACATAAACGAATGCTCCACATGCGGGTTTCACATGCCACCAACTCCACATTCACAGGCAACTTCAGCGCCAAAGCCATTTTCAGATAGCCCTCAATGCAAAGGCTCTAGACACAAATATTGGTGTGAGAGCTAATTCAATCAAGGGAACACTGCATGTTGGTGAAGGGCATATTGAAGAAGGATCAGCCGAGTGGTTCTTGTGGGAGAACAACTCCATTTGGCTCACTAACTTCACACACCATCAGGCTTCCAAACAGCTCTCAAGGAAACTCAGTTTTCACACTCTATGCTTAGTGCCCTTTGAGTGCATTATCTAGGAATGAACATGGTAGAGCATCCCACACAAACGAATGATCCACATGCGGGTTTCACATGCCAAAAACTCCACATTCACAGGCAACTTCAGCGCCACAGCCGTTTTCAGATAGCCCTCAATGCAAAGGCTCTAGACGCAAATATTGGTGTGAGAGCTAATTCAATCAAGGAAACACTGCATGTTGGTGAAGGGCATATTGAAGAAGGATCAGCCGAGTGGTTCTTGTGGGAGAACAACTCCATTTGGCTCACTAACTTCACACACCATCAGGCTTCCAAGCAGCTCTCAAGGAAACTCAGTTTTCACACTCTATGCTTAGTGCCCTTTGAGTGCATTATCTAGGAATGAACATGGTAGAGCATCCCACACGTACGAATGCTCCACTTACGGGTTTCACATGCCACCAACTCCACATTCACAGGCAACTTCAGCGCCACAGTCGTTTTCAGATAGCCCTCAATGCAAAGGCTCTAGACGCAAATATTGGTGTGAGAGCTAATTCAATCAAGGAAACACTGCATGTTGGTGAAGGGCATATTGAAGAAGGATCAGCCGAGTGGTTCTTGTGGGAGAACAACTCCATTTGGCTCACTAACTTCACACACCATCAGGCTTAAAAGCAGCTCTCAAGGAAACTCAGTTTTCACACTCTGTGCTTAGTGCCCTTTGAGTGCCTAGGACTTGAAATGAAGCTGGAGAGCATCCCACACAAACGAATGCTCCACATGCGGGTTTCACATGCCACCAACTCCACATTCACAGGCAACTTCAGCGCCACAGCCGTTTTCAGATAGCCCTCAATGCAAAGGCTCTAGACGCAAATATTGGTGTGAGAGCTAATTCAATCAAGGAAACACTGCATGTTGGTGAAGGGCATATTGAAGAAGGATCAGCCGAGTGGTTCTTGTGGGAGAACAACTCCATTTGGCTCACTAACTTCACACACCATCAGGCTTCCAAGCAGCTCTCAAGGAAACTCAGTTTTCACACTCTATGCTTAGTGCCCTTTGAGTGCCTAGGACTGAAATGAAGCTTGGAGAGCATCCCACATAAACGAATGCTCCACATGCGGGTTTCACATGCCACCAACTCCACATTCACAGGCAACTTCAGCGCCACAGCCATTTTCAGATAGCCCTCAATGCAAAGGCTCTAGACGCAAATATTGGTGTGAGAGCTAATTCAATCAAGGAAACACTGCATGTTGGTGAAGGGCATATTGAAGAAGGATCAGCCGAGTGGTTCTTGTGGGAGAACAACTCCATTTGGCTCACTAACTTCACACACCATCAGGTTTCCAAACAGCTCTAAAGGAAACTCAGTTTTCACACTCTATGCTTAGTGCCCTTTGAGTGCCTAGGAATGAAATGAAGCTGGTAGAGCATCCCACATAAACGAATGCTCCACATGCGGGTTTCACATGCCACCAACTCCACATTCACAGGCAACTTCAGCGCCACAGCCGTTTTCAGATAGCCCTCAATGCAAAGGCTCTAGACGCAAATATTGGTGTGAGAGCTAATTCAATCAAGGAAACACTGCATGTTGGTGAAGGGCATATTGAAGAAGGATCAGCCGAGTGGTTGTTGTGGGAGAACAACTCCATTTGGCTCACTAACTTCACACACCATCAGGCTTCCAAGCAGCTCTCAAGGAAACTCAGTTTTCACACTCTATGCTTAGTGCCCTTTGAGTGCATTATCTAGGAATGAACCTGGTAGAGCATCCCACACAAACGAATGATCCACATGCGGGTTTCACATGCCACCAACTCCACATTCACAGGCAACTTCAGCGCCACAGCCGTTTTCAGATAGCCCTCAATGCAAAGGCTCTAGACGCAAATATTGGTGTGAGAGCTAATTCAATCAAGGAAACACTGCATGTTGGTGAAGGGCATATTGAAGAAGGATCAGCCGAGTGGTTCTTGTGGGAGAACAACTCCATTTGGCTCACTAACTTCACACACCATCAGGCTTCCAAGCAGCTCTCAAGGAAACTCAGTTTTCACAATCTATGCTTAGTGCCCTTTGAGTGCATTATCAAGGAATGAACCTGGTAGAGCATCCCACACAAACGAATGCTCCACATGCGGGTTTCACATGCCACCAACTCCACATTCACAGGCAACTTCAGCGCCACAGCCGTTTTCAGATAGCCCTCAATGCAAAGGCTCTAGACGCAAATATTGGTGTGAGAGCTAATTCAATCAAGGAAACACTGCATGTTGGTGAAGGGCATATTGAAGAAGGATCAGCAGAGTGGTTCTTGTGGGAGAACAACTCCATTTGGCTAGCTAACTTCACACAACATCAGGCTTCCAACCAGCTCTCAAGGAAACTCAGTTTTCACACTCTACGCTTAGTGCCCTTTGAGTTCCTAGGACTGAAATGAAGCTGGGAGAGCATCCCACATAAACGAATGCTCCACATGCGGGTTTCACATGCCACCAACTCCACATTCACAGTCAACTTCAGCGCCACAGCCATTTTCAGATAGCCCTCAATGCAAAGGCTCTAGACACAAATATTGGTGTGAGAGCTAATTCAATCAAGGAAACACTGCATGTTGGTGAAGGGCATATTGAAGAAGGATCAGCCGAGTGGTTCTTGTGGGAGAACAACTCCATTTGGCTGACTAACTTCACACACCATCAGGCTTCCAAACAGCTCTCAAGGAAACTCAGTTTTCACACTCTATGCTTAGTGCCCTTTGAGTGCATTATCTAGGAATGAACCTGGTAGAGCATCCCACACAAACGAATGCTCCACATGCGGGTTTCACATGCCACCAACTCCACATTCACAGGCAACTTCAGCGCCACAGCCGTTTTCAGATAGCCCTCAATGCAAAGGCTCTAGACGCAAATATTGGTGTGAGAGCTAATTCAATCAAGGAAACACTGCATGTTGGTGAAGGGCATATTGAAGAAGGATCAGCCGAGTGGTTCTTGTGGGAGAACAACTCCATTTGGCTCACTAACTTCACACACCATCAGGCTTCCAAGCAGCTCTCAAGGAAACTCAGTTTTCACACTCTATGCTTAGTGCCCTTTGAGTGCCTAGGAATGAAATGAAGCTTGGAGAGCATCCCACATAAACGAATGCTCCACATGCGGGTTTCACATGCCACCAACTCCACATTCACAGGCAACTTCAGCGCCACAGCCGTTTTCAGATAGCCCTCAATGCAAAGGCTCTAGACGCAAATATTGGTGTGAGAGCTAATTCAATCAAGGAAACACTGCATGTTGGTGAAGGGCATATTGAAGAAGGATCAGCCGAGTGGTTCTTGTGGGAGAACAACTCCATTTGGCTCACTAACTTCACACACCATCAGGCTTCCAAGCAGCTCTCAAGGAAACTCAGTTTTCACACTCTATGCTTAGTGCCCTTTGAGTGCATTATCTAGGAATGAACCTGGTAGAGCATCCCACACAAACGAATGCTCCACATGCGGGTTTCACATGCCACCAACTCCACATTCACAGGCAACTTCAGCGCCACAGCCGTTTTCAGATAGCCCTCAATGCAAAGGCTCTAGACGCAAATATTGGTGTGAGAGCTAATTCAATCAAGGAAACACTGCATGTTGGTGAAGGGCATATTGAAGAAGGATCAGCAGAGTGGTTCTTGTGGGAGAACAACTCCATTTGGCTAGCTAACTTCACACAACATCAGGCTTCCAACCAGCTCTCAAGGAAACTCAGTTTTCACACTCTACGCTTAGTGCCCTTTGAGTTCCTAGGACTGAAATGAAGCTGAGAGAGCATCCCACATAAACGAATGCTCCACATGCGGGTTTCACATGCCACCAACTCCACATTCACAGGCAACTTCAGCGCCACAGCCATTTTCAGATAGCCCTCAATGCAAAGGCTCTAGACACAAATATTGGTGTGAGAGCTAATTCAATCAAGGAAACACTGCATGTTGGTGAAGGGCATATTGAAGAAGGATCAGCCGAGTGGTTCTTGTGGGAGAACAACTCCATTTGGCTCACTAACTTCACACACCATCAGGCTTCCAAACAGCTCTCAAGGAAACTCAGTTTTCACACTCTATGCTTAGTGCCCTTTGAGTGCATTATCTAGGAATGAACATGGTAGAGCATCCCACACAAACGAATGCTCCACATGCGGGTTTCACATGCCACCAACTCCACATTCACAGGCAACTTCAGCGCCACAGCCGTTTTCAGATAGCCCTCAATGCAAAGGCTCTAGACGCAAATATTGGTGTGAGAGCTAATTCAATCAAGGAAACACTGCATGTTGGTGAAGGGCATATTGAAGAAGGATCAGCCGAGTGGTTCTTGTGGGAGAACAACTCCATTTGGCTCACTAACTTCACACACCATCAGGCTTCCAAGCAGCTCTCAAGGAAACTCAGTTTTCACACTCTACACTTAGTGCCCTTTGAGTTCCTAGGACAGAAATGAAGCTGAGAGAGCATCCCACATAAACGAATGCTCCACATGCGGGTTTCACATGCCACCAACTCCACATTCACAGTCAACTTCAGCGCCACAGCCATTTTCAGATAGCCCTCAATGCAAAGGCTCTAGACACAAATATTGGTGTGAGAGCTAATTCAATCAAGGAAACACTGCATGTTGGTGAAGGGCATATTGAAGAAGGATCAGCCGAGTGGTTCTTGTGGGAGAACAACTCCATTTGGCTCACTAACTTCACACACCATCAGGCTTCCAAACAGCTCTCAAGGAAACTCAGTTTTCACACTCTATGCTTAGTGCCCTTTGAGTGCATTATCTAGGAATGAACCTGGTAGAGCATCCCACACAAACGAATGCTCCACATGCGGGTTTCACATGCCACCAACTCCACATTCACAGGCAACTTCAGCGCCACAGCCGTTTTCAGATAGCCCTCAATGCAAAGGCTCTAGACGCAAATATTGGTGTGAGAGCTAATTCAATCAAGGAAACACTGCATGTTGGTGAAGGGCATATTGAAGAAGGATCAGCCGAGTGGTTCTTGTGGGAGAACAACTCCATTTGGCTCACTAACTTCACACACCATCAGGCTTCCAAGCAGCTCTCAAGGAAACTCAGTTTTCACACTCTACGCTTAGTGCCCTTTGAGTTCCTAGGACAGAAATGAAGCTGGGAGAGCATCCCACATAAACGAATGCTCCACATGCGGGTTTCACATGCCACCAACTCCACATTCACAGGCAACTTCAGCGCCACAGCCGTTTTCAGATAGCCCTCAATGCAAAGGCTCTAGACGCAAATATTGGTGTGAGAGCTAATTCAATCAAGGAAACACTGCATGTTGGTGAAGGGCATATTGAAGAAGGATCAGCCGAGTGGTTCTTGTGGGAGAACAACTCCATTTGGCTCACTAACTTCACACACCATCAGGCTTCCAAGCAGCTCTCAAGGAAACTCAGTTTTCACACTCTATGCTTAGTGCCCTTTGAGTGCATTATCAAGGAATGAACCTGGTAGAGCATCCCACACAAATGAATGCTCCACATGCGGGTTTCACATGCCACCAACTCCACATTCACAGGCAACTTCAGCGCCACAGCCGTTTTCAGATAGCCCTCAATGCAAAGGCTCTAGACGCAAATATTGGTGTGAGAGCTAATTCAATCAAGGAAACACTGCATGTTGGTGAAGGGCATATTGAAGAAGGATCAGCCGAGTGGTTCTTGTGGGAGAACAACTCCATTTGGCTAGCTAACTTCACACAACATCAGGCTTCCAACCAGCTCTCAAGGAAACTCAGTTTTCACACTCTACGCTTAGTGCCCTTTGAGTTCCTAGGACTGAAATGAAGCTGAGAGAGCATCCCACATAAACGAATGCTCCACATGCGGGTTTCACATGCCACCAACTCCACATTCACAGTCAACTTCAGCGCCACAGCCATTTTCAGATAGCCCTCAATGCAAAGGCTCTAGACACAAATATTGGTGTGAGAGCTAATTCAATCAAGGAAACACTGCATGTTGGTGAAGGGCATATTGAAGAAGGATCAGCCGAGTGGTTCTTGTGGGAGAACAACTCCATTTGGCTCACTAACTTCACACACCATCAGGCTTCCAAACAGCTCTCAAGGAAACTCAGTTTTCACACTCTATGCTTAGTGCCCTTTGAGTGCATTATCTAGGAATGAACATGGTAGAGCATCCCACACAAACGAATGCTCCACATGCGGGTTTCACATGCCACCAACTCCACATTCACAGGCAACTTCAGCGCCACAGCCGTTTTCAGATAGCCCTCAATGCAAAGGCTCTAGACGCAAATATTGGTGTGAGAGCTAATTCAATCAAGGAAACACTGCATGTTGGTGAAGGGCATATTGAAGAAGGATCAGCCGAGTGGTTCTTGTGGGAGAACAACTCCATTTGGCTCACTAACTTCACACACCATCAGGCTTCCAAGCAGCTCTCAAGGAAACTCAGTTTTCACACTCTACACTTAGTGCCCTTTGAGTTCCTAGGACAGAAATGAAGCTGAGAGAGCATCCCACATAAACGAATGCTCCACATGCGGGTTTCACATGCCACCAACTCCACATTCACAGGCAACTTCAGCGCCACAACCATTTTCAGATAGCCCTCAATGCAAAGGCTCTAGACACAAATATTGGTGTGAGAGCTAATTCAATCAAGGAAACACTGCATGTTGGTGAAGGGCATATTGAAGAAGGATCAGCCGAGTGGTTCTTGTGGGAGAACAACTCCATTTGGCTCTCTAACTTCACACACCATCAGGCTTCCAAACAGCTCTCAAGGAAACTCAGTTTTCACACTCTATGCTTAGTGCCCTTTGAGTGCATTATCTAGGAATGAACCTGGTAGAGCATCCCACACAAACGAATGCTCCACATGCGGGTTTCACATGCCACCAACTCCACATTCACAGGCAACTTCAGCGCCACAGCCGTTTTCAGATAGCCCTCAATGCAAAGGCTCTAGACGCAAATATTGGTGTGAGAGCTAATTCAATCAAGGAAACACTGCATGTTGGTGAAGGGCATATTGAAGAAGGATCAGCAGAGTGGTTCTTGTGGGAGAACAACTCCATTTGGCCAGCTAACTTCACACAACATCAGGCTTCCAACCAGCTCTCAAGGAAACTCAGTTTTCACACTCTACGCTTAGTGCCCTTTGAGTTCCTAGGACTGAAATGAAGCTGAGAGAGCATCCCACATAAACGAATGCTCCACATGCGGGTTTCACATGCCACCAACTCCACATTCACAGTCAACTTCAGCGCCACAGCCATTTTCAGATAGCCCTCAATGCAAAGGCTCTAGACACAAATATTGGTGTGAGAGCTAATTCAATCAAGGAAACACTGCATGTTGGTGAAGGGCATATTGAAGAAGGATCAGCCGAGTGGTTCTTGTGGGAGAACAACTCCATTTGGCTGACTAACTTCACACACCATCAGGCTTCCAAGCAGCTCTCAAGGAAACTCAGTTTTCACACTCTATGCTTAGTGCCATTTGAGTGCATTATCAAGGAATGAACATGGTAGAGCATCCCACACAAACGAATGCTCCACATGCGGTTTTCACATGCCACCAACTCCACATTCACAGGCAACTTCAGCGCCACAGCCGTTTTCAGATAGCCCTCAATGCAAAGGCTCTAGACGCAAATATTGGTGTGAGAGCTAATTCAATCAAGGAAACACTGCATGTTGGTGAAGGGCATATTGAAGAAGGATCAGCCGAGTGGTTCTTGTGGGAGAACAACTCCATTTGGCTCACTAACTTCACACACCATCAGGCTTCCAAGCAGCTCTCAAGGAAACTCAGTTTTCACACTCTATGCTTAGTGCCCTTTGAGTGCATTATCAAGGAATGAACCTGGTAGAGCATCCCACACAAACGAATGCTCCACATGCGGGTTTCACATGCCACCAACTCCACATTCACAGGCAACTTCAGCGCCACAGCCGTTTTCAGATAGCCCTCAATGCAAAGGCTCTAGACGCAAATATTGGTGTGAGAGCTAATTCAATCAAGGAAACACTGCATGTTGGTGAAGGGCATATTGAAGAAGGATCAGCAGAGTGGTTCTTGTGGGAGAACAACTCCATTTGGCTAGCTAACTTCACACAACATCAGGCTTCCAACCAGCTCTCAAGGAAACTCAGTTTTCACACTCTACGCTTAGTGCCCTTTGAGTTCCTAGGACTGAAATGAAGCTGGGAGAGCATCCCACATAAAAGAATGCTCCACATGCGGGTTTCACATGCCACCAACTCCACATTCACAGTCAACTTCAGCGCCACAGCCATTTTCAGATAGCCCTCAATGCAAAGGCTCTAGACACAAATATTGGTGTGAGAGCTAATTCAATCAAGGAAACACTGCATGTTGGTGAAGGGCATATTGAAGAAGGATCAGCCGAGTGGTTCTTGTGGGAGAACAACTCCATTTGGCTCACTAACTTCACACACCATCAGGCTTCCAAACAGCTCTCAAGGAAACTCAGTTTTCACACTCTATGCTTAGTGCCCTTTGAGTGCATTATCTAGGAATGAACATGGTAGAGCATCCAACACAAACGAATGATCCACTTGCGGGTTTCACATGCCACCAACTCCACATTCACAGGCAACTTCAGCGCCACAGTCGTTTTCAGATAGCCCTCAATGCAAAGGCTCTAGACGCAAATATTGGTGTGAGAGCTAATTCAATCAAGGAAACACTGCATGTTGGTGAAGGGCATATTGAAGAAGGATCAGCCGAGTGGTTCTTGTGGGAGAACAACTCCATTTGGCTCACTAACTTCACACACCATCAGGCTTCCAAGCAGCTCTCAAGGAAACTCAGTTTTCACACTCTATGCTTAGTGCCCTTTGAGTGCATTATCTAGGAATGAACCTGGTAGAGCATCCCACACAAACGAATGCTCCACATGCGGGTTTCACATGCCACCAACTCCACATTCACAGGCAACTTCAGCGCCACAGCCGTTTTCAGATAGCCCTCAATGCAAAGGCTCTAGACGCAAATATTGGTGTGAGAGCTAATTCAATCAAGGAAACACTGCATGTTGGTGAAGGGCATATTGAAGAAGGATCAGCCGAGTGGTTCTTGTGGGAGAACAACTCCATTTGGCTCACTAACTTCACACACCATCAGGCTTCCAAGCAGCTCTCAAGGAAACTCAGTTTTCACACTCTACGCTTTGTGCCCTTTGAGTTCCTAGGACTGAAATGAAGCTGGGAGAGCATCCCACATAAACGAATGCTCCACATGCGGGTTTCACATGCCACCAACTCCACATTCACAGGCAACTTCAGCGCCACAACCATTTTCAGATAGCCCTCAATGCAAAGGCTCTAGACACAAATATTGGTGTGAGAGCTAATTTAATCAAGCAAACACTGCATGTTGGTGAAGGGCATATTGAAGAAGGATCAGCCGAGTGGTTCTTGTGGGAGAACAACACCATTTGGCTCACTAACTTCACACACCATCAGGCATCCAAGCAGCTCTCAAGGAAACTCAGTTTTCACACTCTATGCTTAGTGCCCTTTGAGTGCATTATCTAGGAATGAACCTGGTAGAGCATCCCACACAAACGAATGCTCCACATGCGGGTTTCACATGCCACCAACTCCACATTCACAGGCAACTTCAGCGCCACAGCCGTTTTCAGATAGTCCTCAATGCAAAGGCTCTAGACGCAAATATTGGTGTGAGAGCTAATTCAATCAAGGAAACACTGCATGTTGGTGAAGGGCATATTGAAGAAGGATCAGCCGAGTGGTTCTTGTGGGAGAACAACTCCATTTGGCTCACTAACTTCACACACCATCAGGCTTCCAAGCAGCTCTCAAGGAAACTCAGTTTTCACACTCTACACTTAGTGCCCTTTGAGTTCCTAGGACTGAAATGAAGCTGGGAGAGCATCCCACATAAACGAATGCTCCACATGCGGGTTTCACATGCCACCAACTCCACATTCACAGGCAACTTCAGCGCCACAGCCGTTTTCAGATAGCCCTCAATGCAAAGGCTCTAGACACAAATATTGGTGTGAGAGCTAATTCAATCAAGGAAACACTGCATGTTGGTGAAGGGCATATTGAAGAAAGATCAGCCGAGTGGTTCTTGTGGGAGAACAACTCCATTTGGCTCACTAACTTCACACACCATCAGGCTTCCAAACAGCTCTTAAGGAAACTCAGTTTTCACACTCTATGCTTAGTGCCCTTTGAGTGCATTATCTAGGAATGAACCTGGTAGAGCATCCCACACAAACGAATGCTCCACATGCGGGTTTCACATGCCACCAACTCCACATTCACAGGCAACTTCAGCGCCACAGCCGTTTTCAGATAGCCCTCAATGCAAAGGCTCTAGACGCAAATATTGGTGTGAGAGCTAATTCAATCAAGGAAACACTGCATGTTGGTGAAGGGCATATTGAAGAAGGATCAGCCGAGTGGTTCTTGTGGGAGAACAACTCCATTTGGCTCACTAACTTCACACACCATCAGGCTTCCAAGCAGCTCTCAAGGAAACTCAGTTTTCACACTCTATGCTTAGTGCCCTTTGAGTGCCTAGGAATGAAATGAAGCTTGGAGAGCATCCCACATAAACGAATGCTCCACATGCGGGTTTCACATGCCACCAACTCCACATTCACAGGCAACTTCAGCGCCACAGCCGTTTTCAGATAGCCCTCAATGCAAAGGCTCTAGACGCAAATATTGGTGTGAGAGCTAATTCAATCAAGGAAACACTGCATGTTGGTGAAGGGCATATTGAAGAAGGATCAGCCGAGTGGTTCTTGTGGGAGAACAACTCCATTTGGCTCACTAACTTCACACACCATCAGGCTTCCAAGCAGCTCTCAAGGAAACTCAGTTTTCACACTCTATGCTTAGTGCCCTTTGAGTGCATTATCTAGGAATGAACCTGGTAGAGCATCCCACACAAACGAATGTTCCACATGCGGGTTTCACATGCCACCAACTCCACATTCACAGGCAACTTCAGCGCCACAGCCGTTTTCAGATAGCCCTCAATGCAAAGGCTCTAGACGCAAATATTGGTGTGAGAGCTAATTCAATCAAGGAAACACTGCATGTTGGTGAAGGGCATATTGAAGAAGGATCAGCCGAGTGGTTCTTGTGGGAGAACAACTCCATTTGGCTCACTAACTTCACACACCATCAGGCTTCCAAGCAGCTCTCAAGGAAACTCAGTTTTCACACTCTACGCTTCTTGCCCTTTGAGTTCCTAGGACTGAAATGAAGCTGGGAGAGCATCCCACATAAACGAATGCTCCACATGCGGGTTTCACATGCCACCAACTCCACATTCACAGGCAACTTCAGCGCCACAACCATTTTCAGATAGCCCTCAATGCAAAGGCTCTAGACACAAATATTGGTGTGAGAGCTAATTCAATCAAGGAAACACTGCATGTTGGTGAAGGGCATATTGAAGAAGGATCAGCCGAGTGGTTCTTGTGGGAGAACAACTCCATTTGGCTCACTAACTTCACACACCATCAGGCTTCCAAGCAGCTCTCAAGGAAACTCAGTTTTCACACTCTACGCTTAGTGCCCTTTGAGTTCCTAGGACTGAAATGAAGCTGGGAGAGCATCCCACATAAACGAATGCTCCACATGCGGGTTTCACATGCCACCAACTCCACATTCACAGGCAACTTCAGCGCCACAACCATTTTCAGATAGCCCTCAATGCAAAGGCTCTAGACACAAATATTGGTGTGAGAGCTAATTCAATCAAGGAAACACTGCATGTTGGTGAAGGGCATATTGAAGAAGGATCAGCCGAGTGGTTCTTGTGGGAGAACAACTCCATTTGGCTCACTAACTTCACACACCATCAGGCTTCCAAACAGCTCTCAAGGAAACTCAGTTTTCACACTCTATGCTTAGTGCCCTTTGAGTGCATTATCTAGGAATGAACCTGGTAGAGCATCCCACACAAACGAATGATCCACATGCGGGTTTCACATGCCACCAACTCCACATTCACAGGCAACTTCAGCGCCACAGCCGTTTTCAGATAGCCCTCAATGCAAAGGCTCTAGACGCAAATATTGGTGTGAGAGCTAATTCAATCAAGGAAACACTGCATGTTGGTGAAGGGCATATTGAAGAAGGATCAGCCGAGTGGTTCTTGTGGGAGAACAACTCCATTTGGCACACTAACGTCACACACCATCAGGCTTCCAAGCAGCTCTCAAGGAAACTCAGTTTTCACACTCTATGCTTAGTGCCCTATGAGTGCCTAGGACTGAAATGAAGCTTGGAGAGCATCCCACATAAACGAATGCTCCACATGCGGGTTTCACATGCCACCAACTCCACATTCACAGGCAACTTCAGCGCCACAGCCGTTTTCAGATAGCCCTCAATGCAAAGGCTCTAGACGCAAATATTGGTGTGAGAGCTAATTCAATCAAGGAAACACTGCATGTTGGTGAAGGGCATATTGAAGAAGGATCAGCTGAGTGGTTCTTGTGGGAGAACAACTCCATTTGGCTCACTAACTTCACACACCATCAGGCTTCCAAGCAGCTCTCAAGGAAACTCAGTTTTCACACTCTATGCTTAGTGCCCTTTGAGTGCATTATCTAGGAATGAACATGGTAGAGCATCCCACACGTACGAATGCTCCACTTGCGGGTTTCACATGCCACCAACTCCACATTCACAGTCAACTTCAGAGCCACAGTCGTTTTCAGATAGCCCTCAATGCAAAGGCTCTAGACGCAAATATTGGTGTGAGAGCTAATTCAATCAAGGAAACACTGCATGTTGGTGAAGGGCATATTGAAGAAGGATCAGCCGAGTGGTTCTTGTGGGAGAACAACTCCATTTGGCTCACTAACTTCACACACCATCAGGCTTCCAAGCAGCTCTCAAGGAAACTCAGTTTTCACACTCTATGCTTAGTGCCCTTTGAGTGCCTAGGACTGAAATGAAGCTTGGAGAGCATCCCACATAAACGAATGCTCCACATGCGGGTTTCACATGCCACCAACTCCACATTCACAGGCAACTTCAGCGCCACAGCCATTTTCAGATAGCCCTCAATGCCAAGGCTCTAGACGCAAATATTGGTGTGAGAGCTAATTCAATCAAGGAAACACTGCATGTTGGTGAAGGGCATATTGAAGAAGGATCAGCCGAGTGGTTCTTGTGGGAGAACAACTCCATTTGGCTCACTAACTTCACACACCATCAGGCTTCCAAGCAGCTCTCAAGGAAACTCAGTTTTCACACTCTATGCTTAGTGCCCTTTGAGTGCATTATCTAGGAATGAACATGGTAGAGCATCCCACACGTACGAATGCTCCACTTGCGGGTTTCACATGCCACCAACTCCACATTCACAGGCAACTTCAGCGCCACAGCCGTTTTCAGATAGCCCTCAATGCAAAGGCTCTAGACGCAAATATTGGTGTGAGAGCTAATTCAATCAAGGAAACACTGCATGTTGGTGAAGGGCATATTGAAGAAGGATCAGCCGAGTGGTTCTTGTGGGAGAACAACTCCATTTGGCTCACTAACGTCACACACCATCAGACTTCCAGGCAGCTCTCAAGGAAACTCAGTTTTCACACTCTATGCTTAGTGCCCTTTGAGTGCCTAGGACTGAAATGAAGCTTGGAGAGCATCCCACATAAACGAATGCTCCACATGCGGGTTTCACATGCCACCAACTCCACATTCACAGGCAACTTCAGCGCCACAGCCGTTTTCAGATAGCCCTCAATGCAAAGGCTCTAGACGCAAATATTGGTGTGAGAGCTAATTCAATCAAGGAAACACTGCATGTTGGTGAAGGGCATATTGAAGAAGGATCAGCCGAGTGGTTCTTGTGGGAGAACAACTCCATTTGGCACACTAACGTCACACACCATCAGGCTTCCAACAGCTCTCAAGGAAACTCAGTTTTCACACTCTACGCTTAGTGCCCTTTGAGTTCCTAGGACTGAAATGAAGCTGGTAGAGCATCCCACACAAACGAATGCTCCACATGCGGGTTTCACATGCCACCAACTCCACATTCACAGGCAACTTCAGCGCCACAGCCGTTTTCAGATAGCCCTCAATGCAAAGGCTCTAGACGCAAATATTGGTGTGAGAGCTAATTCAATCAAGGAAACACTGCATGTTGGTGAAGGGCATATTGAAGAAGGATCAGCCGAGTGGTTCTTGTGGGAGAACAACTCCATTTGGCACACTAACGTCACACACCATCAGGCTTCCAACAGCTCTCAAGGAAACTCAGTTTTCACACTCTATGCTTAGTGCCCTATGAGTGCCTAGGACTGAAATGAAGCTTGGAGAGCATCCCACATAAACGAATGCTCCACATGCGGGTTTCACATGCCACCAACTTCACATTCACAGGCAAATTCAGCGCCACAGCCGTTTTCAGATAGCCCTCAATGCAAAGGCTCTAGACGCAAATATTGGTGTGAGAGCTAATTCAATCAAGGAAACACTGCATGTTGGTGAAGGGCATATTGAAGAAGGATCAGCCGAGTGGTTCTTGTGGGAGAACAACTCCATTTGGCTCACTAACTTCACACACCATCAGGCTTCCAAGCAGCTCTCAAGGAAACTCAGTTTTCACACTCTATGCTTAGTGCCCTTTGAGTGCATTATCTAGGAATGAACCTGGTAGAGGATCCCACACAAACGAATGCTCCACATGCGGGTTTCACATGCCACCAACTCCACATTCACAGGCAACTTCAGCGCCACAGCCGTTTTCAGATAGCCCTCAATGCAAAGGCTCTAGACGCAAATATTGGTGTGAGAGCTAATTCAATCAAGGAAACACTGCATGTTGGTGAAGGGCATATTGAAGAAGGATCAGCCGAGTGGTTCTTGTGGGAGAACAACTCCATTTGGCTCTCTAACTTCACACACCATCAGGCTTCCAAGCAGCTCTCAAGGAAACTCAGTTTTCACACTCTATGCTTAGTGCCCTTTGAGTGCATTATCTAGGAATAAACGTGGTAGAGCATCCCACACAAACGAATGCTCCACATGCGGGTTTCACATGCCACCAACTCCACATTCACAGGCAACTTCAGCGCCACAGCCGTTTTCAGATAGCCCTCAATGCAAAGGCTCTAGACGCAAATATTTGTGTGAGAGCTAATTCAATCAAGGAAACACTGCATGTTGGTGAAGGGCATATTGAAGAAGGATCAGCCGAGTGGTTCTTGTGGGAGAACAACTCCATTTGGCACACTAACGTCACACACCATCAGGCTTCCAACAGCTCTCAAGGAAACTCAGTTTTCACACTCTATGCTTAGTGCCCTCTGAGTGCCTAGGACTGAAATGAAGCTTGGAGAGCATCCCACATAAACGAATGCTCCACATGCGGGTTTCACATGCCACCAACTCCACATTCACAGGCAACTTCAGCTCCACAGCCGTTTTCAGATAGCCCTCAATGCAAAGGCTCTAGACGCAAATATTGGTGTGAGAGCTGATTCAATCAAGGAAACACGGCATGTTGGTGAAGGGCATATTGAAGAAAGATCAGCCGAGTGGTTCTTGTGGGAGAACAACTCCATTTGGCTCACTAACTTCACACACCATCAGGCTTCCAAGCAGCTCTCAAGGAAACTCAGTTTTCACACTCTATGCTTAGTGCCCTTTGAGTGCCTAGGACTGAAATGAAGCTTGGAGAGCATCCCACACAAACGAATGCTCCACATGCGGGTTTCACATGCCACCAACTCCACATTCACAGGCAACTTCAGCGCCACAGCCGTTTTCAGATAGCCCTCAATGCAAAGGCTCTAGACGCAAATATTGGTGTGAGAGCTAATTCAATCAAGGAAACACTGCATGTTGGTGAAGGGCATATTGAAGAAGGATCAGCCGAGTGGTTCTTGTGGGAGAACAACTCCATTTGGCACACTAATTTCACACACCATCAGGCTTCCAAACAGCTCTCAAGGAAACTCAGTTTTCACACTCTATGCTTAGTGCCCTTTGAGTGCATTATCTAGGAATGAACCTGGTAGAGCATCCCACACAAACGAATGCTCCACATGCGGGTTTCACATGCCACCAACTCCACATTCACAGGCAACTTCAGCGCCACAGCCGTTTTCAGATAGCCCTCAATGCAAAGGCTCTAGACGCAAATATTGATGTGAGAGCTAATTCAATCAAGGAAACACTGCATGTTGGTGAAGGGCATATTGAAGAAGGATCAGCCGAGTGGTTCTTGTGGGAGAACAACTCCATTTGGCTCACTAACTTCACACACCATCAGGCTTCCAAGCAGCTCTCAAGGAAACTCAGTTTTCACACTCTATGCTTAGTGCCCTTTGAGTGCATTATCTAGGAATGAACCTGGTAGAGCATCCCACACAAACGAATGCTCCACATGCGGGTTTCACATGCCACCAACTCCACATTCACAGGCAACTTCAGCGCCACAGCCGTTTTCAGATAGCCCTCAATGCAAAGGCTCTAGACGCAAATATTGGTGTGAGAGCTAATTCAATCAAGGAAACACTGCATGTTGGTGAAGGGCATATTGAAGAAGGATCAGCCGAGTGGTTCTTGTGGGAGAACAACTCCATTTGGCTCTCTAACTTCACACACCATCAGGCTTCCAAGCAGCTCTCAAGGAAACTCAGTTTTCACACTCTATGCTTAGTGCCCTTTGAGTGCATTATCTAGGAATGAACCTGGTAGAGCATCCCACACAAACGAATGCTCCACATGCGGGTTTCACATGCCACCAACTCCACATTCACAGGCAACTTCAGCGCCACAGCCGTTTTCAGATAGCCCTCAATGCAAAGGCTCTAGACGCAAATATTGGTGTGAGAGCTAATTCAATCAAGGAAACACTGCATGTTGGTGAAGGGCATATTGAAGAAGGATCAGCCGAGTGGTTCTTGTGGGAGAACAACTCCATTTGGCACACTAACGTCACACACCATCAGGCTTCCAAGCAGCTCTCAAGGAAACTCAGTTTTCACACTCTATGCTTAGTGCCCTTTGAGTGCCTAGGACTCAAATGAAGCTTGGAGAGCATTCCACATAAACGAATGCTCCACATGCGGGTTTCACATGCCACCAACTCCACATTCACAGGCAACTTCAGCGCCACAGCCGTTTTCAGATAGCCCTCAATGCAAAGGCTCTAGACGCAAATATTGGTGTGAGAGCTAATTCAATCAAGGAAACACTGCATGTTGGTGAAGGGCATATTGAAGAAGGATCAGCCGAGTGGTTCTTGTGGGAGAACAACTCCATTTGGCTCACTAACTTCACACACCATCAGGCTTCCAAGCAGCTCTCAAGGATACTCAGTTTTCACACTCTATGCTTAGTGCCCTTTGAGTGCATTATCTAGGAATGAACATGGTAGAGCATCCCACACGTACGAATGCTCCACTTGCGGGTTTCACATGCCACCAACTCCACATTCACAGTCAACTTCAGCGCCACAGCCGTTTTCAGATAGCCCTCAATGCAAAGGCTCTAGACGCAAATATTGGTGTGAGAGCTAATTCAATCAAGGAAACACTGCATGTTGGTGAAGGGCATATTGAAGAAGGATCAGCCGAGTGGTTCTTGTGGGAGAACAACTCCATTTGGCACACTAACGTCACACACCATCAGGCTTCCAACAGCTCTCAAGGAAACTCAGTTTTCACACTCTATGCTTAGTGCCCTATCAGTGCCTAGGACTGAAATGAAGCTTGGAGAGCATCCCACATAAACGAATGCTCCACATGCGGGTTTCACATGCCACCAACTCCACATTCACAGGCAACTTCAGCGCCACAGCCGTTTTCAGATAGCCCTCAATGCAAAGGCTCTAGACGCAAATATTGGTGTGAGAGCTAATTCAATCAAGGAAACACTGCATGTTGGTGAAGGGCATATTGAAGAAGGATCAGCCGAGTGGTTCTTGTGGGAGAACAACTCCATTTGGCTCACTAACTTCACACACCATCAGGCTTCCAAGCAGCTCTCAAGGAAACTCAGTTTTCACACTCTATGCTTAGTGCCCTTTGAGTGCATTATCTAGGAATGAACCTGGTAGAGCATCCCACACAAACGAATGCTCCACATGCGGGTTTCACATGCCACCAACTCCACATTCACAGGCAACTTCAGCGCCACAGCCGTTTTCAGATAGCCCTCAATGCAAAGGCTCTAGACGCAAATATTGGTGTGAGAGCTAATTCAATCAAGGAAACACTGCATGTTGGTGAAGGGCATATTGAAGAAGGATCAGCCGAGTGGTTCTTGTGGGAGAACAACTCCATTTGGCACACTAACGTCACACACCATCAGGCTTCCAAGCAGCTCTCAAGGAAACTCAGTTTTCACACTCTATGCTTAGTGCCCTTTGAGTGCCTAGGACTCAAATGAAGCTTGGAGAGCATTCCACATAAACGAATGCTCCACATGCGGGTTTCACATGCCACCAACTCCACATTCACAGGCAACTTCAGCGCCACAGCCGTTTTCAGATAGCCCTCAATGCAAAGGCTCTAGACGCAAATATTGGTGTGAGAGCTAATTCAATCAAGGAAACACTGCATGTTGGTGAAGGGCATATTGAAGAAGGATCAGCCGAGTGGTTCTTGTGGGAGAACAACTCCATTTGGCTCACTAACTTCACACACCATCAGGCTTCCAAGCAGCTCTCAAGGATACTCAGTTTTCACACTCTATGCTTAGTGCCCTTTGAGTGCATTATCTAGGAATGAACATGGTAGAGCATCCCACACGTACGAATGCTCCACTTGCGGGTTTCACATGCCACCAACTCCACATTCACAGTCAACTTCAGCGCCACAGCCGTTTTCAGATAGCCCTCAATGCAAAGGCTCTAGACGCAAATATTGGTGTGAGAGCTAATTCAATCAAGGAAACACTGCATGTTGGTGAAGGGCATATTGAAGAAGGATCAGCCGAGTGGTTCTTGTGGGAGAACAACTCCATTTGGCACACTAACGTCACACACCATCAGGCTTCCAACAGCTCTCAAGGAAACTCAGTTTTCACACTCTATGCTTAGTGCCCTATCAGTGCCTAGGACTGAAATGAAGCTTGGAGAGCATCCCACATAAACGAATGCTCCACATGCGGGTTTCACATGCCACCAACTCCACATTCACAGGCAACTTCAGCGCCACAGCCGTTTTCAGATAGCCCTCAATGCAAAGGCTCTAGACGCAAATATTGGTGTGAGAGCTAATTCAATCAAGGAAACACTGCATGTTGGTGAAGGGCATATTGAAGAAGGATCAGCCGAGTGGTTCTTGTGGGAGAACAACTCCATTTGGCTCACTAACTTCACACACCATCAGGCTTCCAAGCAGCTCTCAAGGAAACTCAGTTTTCACACTCTATGCTTAGTGCCCTTTGAGTGCATTATCTAGGAATGAACCTGGTAGAGCATCCCACACAAACGAATGCTCCACATGCGGGTTTCACATGCCACCAACTCCACATTCACAGGCAACTTCAGCGCCACAGCCGTTTTCAGATAGCCCTCAATGCAAAGGCTCTAGACGCAAATATTGGTGTGAGAGCTAATTCAATCAAGGAAACACTGCATGTTGGTGAAGGGCATATTGAAGAAGGATCAGCCGAGTGGTTCTTGTGGGAGAACAACTCCATTTGGCTCTCTAACTTCACACACCATCAGGCTTCCAAGCAGCTCTCAAGGAAACTCAGTTTTCACACTCTATGCTTAGTGCCCTTTGAGTGCATTATCTAGGAATGAAGCTGGGAGAGCATCCCACACAAACGAATGCTCCACATGCGGGTTTCACATGCCACCAACTCCACATTCACAGGCAACTTCAGCGCCACAGCCGTTTTCAGATAGCCCTCAATGCAAAGGCTCTAGACGCAAATATTGGTGTGAGAGCTAATTCAATCAAGGAAACACTGCATGTTGGTGAAGGGCATATTGAAGAAGGATCAGCCGAGTGGTTCTTGTGGGAGAACAACTCCATTTGGCACACTAACGTCACACACCATCAGGCTTCCAAGCAGCTCTCAAATAAACTCAGTTTTCACACTCTATGCTTAGTGCCCTTTGAGTGCCTAGGACTGAAATGAAGCTTTGAGAGCATCCCACATAAACGAATGCTCCACATGCGGGTTTCACATGCCACCAACTCCACATTCACAGGCAACTTCAGCGCCACAGCCATTTTCAGATAGCCCTCAATGCCAAGGCTCTAGACGCAAATATTGGTGTGAGAGCTAATTCAATCAAGGAAACACTGCATGTTGGTGAAGGGCATATTGAAGAAGGATCAGCCGAGTGGTTCTTGTGGGAGAACAACTCCATTTGGCTCACTAACTTCACACACCATCAGGCTTCCAAACAGCTCTCAAGGAAACTCAGTTTTCACACTCTATGCTTAGTGCCCTTTGAGTGCATTATCTAGGAATGAACCTGGTAGAGCATCCCACACAAACGAATGCTCCACATGCGGGTTTCACATGCCACCAACTCCACATTCACAGGCAACTTCAGCGCCACAGCCGTTTTCAGATAGCCCTCAATGCAAAGGCTCTAGACGCAAATATTGGTGTGAGAGCTAATTCAATCAAGGAAACACTGCATGTTGGTGAAGGGCATATTGAAGAAGGATCAGCCGAGTGGTTCTTGTGGGAGAACAACTCCATTTGGCTCTCTAACTTCACACACCATCAGGCTTCCAAGCAGCTCTCAAGGAAACTCAGTTTTCACACTCTATGCTTAGTGCCCTTTGAGTGCATTATCTAGGAATGAAGCTGGGAGAGCATCTCATACAAACGAATGCTCCACATGCGGGTTTCACATGCCACCAACTCCACATTCACAGGCAACTTCAGCGCCACAGCCGTTTTCAGATAGCCCTCAATGCAAAGGCTTTAGACGCAAATATTGGTGTGAGAGCTAATTCAATCAAGGAAACACTGCTTGTTGGTGAAGGGCATATTGAAGAAGGATCAGCCGAGTGGTTCTTGTGGGAGAACAACTCCATTTGGCACACTAACGTCACACACCATCAGGCTTCCAAGCAGCTCTCAAGGAAACTCAGTTTTCACACTCTATGCTTAGTGCCCTATGAGTGCCTAGGACTGAAATGAAGCTTGGAGAGCATCCCACATAAACGAATGCTCCACATGCGGGTTTCACATGCCACCAACTCCACACTCACAGGCAACTTCAGCGCCACAGCCGTTTTCAGATAGCCCTCAATGCAAAGGCTCTAGACGCAAATATTGGTGTGAGAGCTAATTCAATCAAGGAAACACTGCATGTTGGTGAAGGGCATATTGAAGAAGGATCAGCCGAGTGGTTCTTGTGGGAGAACAACTCCATTTGGCTCACTAACTTCACACACCATCAGGCTTCCAAGCAGCTCTCAAGGAAACTCAGTTTTCACACTCTACACTTAGTGCCCTTTGAGTTCCTAGGACTGAAATGAAGCTGGGAGAGCATCCCACATAAACGAATGCTCCACATGCGGGTTTCACATGCCACCAACTCCACATTCACAGGCAACTTCAGCGCCACAACCATTTTCAGATAGCCCTCAATGCAAAGGCTCTAGACACAAATATTGGTGTGAGAGCTAATTCAATCAAGGAAACACTACATGTTGGTGAAGGGCATATTGAAGAAGGATCAGCCGAGTGGTTCTTGTGGGAGAACAACTCCATTTGGCTCACTAACTTCACACACCATCAGGCTTCCAAGCAGCTCTCAAGGAAACTCAGTTTTCACACTCTACGCTTAGTGCCCTTTGAGTTCCTAGGACTGAAATGAAGCTGGGAGAGCATCCCACATAAACGAATGCTCCACATGCGGGTTTCACATGCCACCAACTCCACATTCACAGGCAACTTCAGCGCCACAACCATTTTCAGATAGCCCTCAATGCAAAGGCTCTAGACACAAATATTGGTGTGAGAGCTAATTCAATCAAGGAAACACTGCATGTTGGTGAAGGGCATATTGAAGAAGGATCAGCCGAGTGGTTCTTGTGGGAGAACAACTCCATTTGGCTCACTAACTTCACACACCATCAGGCTTCCAAGCAGCTCTCAAGGAAACTCAGTTTTCACACTCTATGCTTAGTGCCCTTTGAGTGCATTATCTAGGAATGAACCTGGTAGAGCATCCCACACAAACGAATGCTCCACATGCGGGTTTCACATGCCACCAACTCCACATTCACAGGCAACTTCAGCGCCACAGCCGTTTTCAGATAGCCCTCAATGCAAAGGCTCTAGACGCAAATATTGGTGTGAGAGCTAATTCAATCAAGGAAACACTGCATGTTGGTGAAGGGCATATTGAAGAAGGATCAGCCGAGTGGTTCTTGTGGGAGAACAACTCCATTTGGCTCACTAACTTCACACACCATCAGGCTTCCAAACAGCTCTCAAGGAAACTCAGTTTTCACACTCTATGCTTAGTGCCCTTTGAGTGCATTATCTAGGAATGAACCTGGTAGAGCATCCCACACAAACGAATGATCCACATGCGGGTTTCACATGCCACCAACTCCACATTCACAGGCAACTTCAGCGCCACAGCCGTTTTCAGATAGCCCTCAATGCAAAGGCTCTAGACGCAAATATTGGTGTGAGAGCTAATTCAATCAAGGAAACACTGCATGTTGGTGAAGGGCATATTGAAGAAGGATCAGCCGAGTGGTTCTTGTGGGAGAACAACTCCATTTGGCACACTAACGTCACACACCATCAGGCTTCCAAGCAGCTCTCAAGGAAACTCAGTTTTCACACTCTATGCTTAGTGCCCTATGAGTGCCTAGGACTGAAATGAAGCTTGGAGAGCATCCCACATAAACGAATGCTCCACATGCGGGTTTCACATGCCACCAACTCCACATTCACAGGCAACTTCAGCGCCACAGCCGTTTTCAGATAGCCCTCAATGCAAAGGCTCTAGACGCAAATATTGGTGTGAGAGCTAATTCAATCAAGGAAACACTGCATGTTGGTGAAGGGCATATTGAAGAAGGATCAGCTGAGTGGTTCTTGTGGGAGAACAACTCCATTTGGCTCACTAACTTCACACACCATCAGGCTTCCAAGCAGCTCTCAAGGAAACTCAGTTTTCACACTCTATGCTTAGTGCCCTTTGAGTGCATTATCTAGGAATGAACATGGTAGAGCATCCCACACGTACGAATGCTCCACTTGCGGGTTTCACATGCCACCAACTCCACATTCACAGGCAACTTCAGCGCCACAGCCGTTTTCAGATAGCCCGCAATGCAAAGGCTCTAGACGCAAATATTGGTGTGAGAGCTAATTCAATCAAGGAAACACTGCATGTTGGTGAAGGGCATATTGAAGAAGGATCAGCCGAGTGGTTCTTGTGGGAGAACAACTCCATTTGGCTCACTAACGTCACACACCATCAGACTTCCAGGCAGCTCTCAAGGAAACTCAGTTTTCACACTCTATGCTTAGTGCCCTTTGAGTGCCTAGGACTGAAATGAAGCTTGGAGAGCATCCCACATAAACGAATGCTCCACATGCGGGTTTCACATGCCACCAACTCCACATTCACAGGCAACTTCAGCGCCACAGCCGTTTTCAGATAGCCCTCAATGCAAAGGCTCTAGACGCAAATATTGGTGTGAGAGCTAATTCAATCAAGGAAACACTGCATGTTGGTGAAGGGCATATTGAAGAAGGATCAGCCGAGTGGTTCTTGTGGGAGAACAACTCCATTTGGCACACTAACGTCACACACCATCAGGCTTCCAACAGCTCTCAAGGAAACTCAGTTTTCACACTCTACGCTTAGTGCCCTTTGAGTTCCTAGGACTGAAATGAAGCTGGTAGAGCATCCCACACAAACGAATGCTCCACATGCGGGTTTCACATGCCACCAACTCCACATGCACAGGCAACTTCAGCGCCACAGCCGTTTTCAGATAGCCCTCAATGCAAAGGCTCTAGACGCAAATATTGGTGTGAGAGCTAATTCAATCAAGGAAACACTGCATGTTGGTGAAGGGCATATTGAAGAAGGATCAGCCGAGTGGTTCTTGTGGGAGAACAACTCCATTTGGCACACTAACGTCACACACCATCAGGCTTCCAACAGCTCTCAAGGAAACTCAGTTTTCACACTCTATGCTTAGTGCCCTATGAGTGCCTAGGACTGAAATGAAGCTTGGAGAGCATCCCACATAAACGAATGCTCCACATGCGGGTTTCACATGCCACCAACTTCACATTCACAGGCAAATTCAGCGCCACAGCCGTTTTCAGATAGCCCTCAATGCAAAGGCTCTAGACGCAAATATTGGTGTGAGAGCTAATTCAATCAAGGAAACACTGCATGTTGGTGAAGGGCATATTGAAGAAGGATCAGCCGAGTGGTTCTTGTGGGAGAACAACTCCATTTGGCTCACTAACTTCACACACCATCAGGCTTCCAAGCAGCTCTCAAGGAAACTCAGTTTTCACACTCTATGCTTAGTGCCCTTTGAGTGCATTATCTAGGAATGAACCTGGTAGAGGATCCCACACAAACGAATGCTCCACATGCGGGTTTCACATGCCACCAACTCCACATTCACAGGCAACTTCAGCGCCACAGCCGTTTTCAGATAGCCCTCAATGCAAAGGCTCTAGACGCAAATATTGGTGTGAGAGCTAATTCAATCAAGGAAACACTGCATGTTGGTGAAGGGCATATTGAAGAAGGATCAGCCGAGTGGTTCTTGTGGGAGAACAACTCCATTTGGCTCTCTAACTTCACACACCATCAGGCTTCCAAGCAGCTCTCAAGGAAACTCAGTTTTCACACTCTATGCTTAGTGCCCTTTGAGTGCATTATCTAGGAATAAACGTGGTAGAGCATCCCACACAAACGAATGCTCCACATGCGGGTTTCACATGCCACCAACTCCACATTCACAGGCAACTTCAGCGCCACAGCCGTTTTCAGATAGCCCTCAATGCAAAGGCTCTAGACGCAAATATTTGTGTGAGAGCTAATTCAATCAAGGAAACACTGCATGTTGGTGAAGGGCATATTGAAGAAGGATCAGCCGAGTGGTTCTTGTGGGAGAACAACTCCATTTGGCACACTAACGTCACACACCATCAGGCTTCCAACAGCTCTCAAGGAAACTCAGTTTTCACACTCTATGCTTAGTGCCCTCTGAGTGCCTAGGACTGAAATGAAGCTTGGAGAGCATCCCACATAAACGAATGCTCCACATGCGGGTTTCACATGCCACCAACTCCACATTCACAGGCAACTTCAGCTCCACAGCCGTTTTCAGATAGCCCTCAATGCAAAGGCTCTAGACGCAAATATTGGTGTGAGAGCTAATTCAATCAAGGAAACACGGCATGTTGGTGAAGGGCATATTGAAGAAAGATCAGCCGAGTGGTTCTTGTGGGAGAACAACTCCATTTGGCTCACTAACTTCACACACCATCAGGCTTCCAAGCAGCTCTCAAGGAAACTCAGTTTTCACACTCTATGCTTAGTGCCCTTTGAGTGCCTAGGACTGAAATGAAGCTTGGAGAGCATCCCACACAAACGAATGCTCCACATGCGGGTTTCACATGCCACCAACTCCACATTCACAGGCAACTTCAGCGCCACAGCCGTTTTCAGATAGCCCTCAATGCAAAGGCTCTAGACGCAAATATTGGTGTGAGAGCTAATTCAATCAAGGAAACACTGCATGTTGGTGAAGGGCATATTGAAGAAGGATCAGCCGAGTGGTTCTTGTGGGAGAACAACTCCATTTGGCTCACTAACTTCACACACCATCAGGCTTCCAAGCAGCTCTCAAGGAAACTCAGTTTTCACACTCTATGCTTAGTGCCCTTTGAGTGCATTATCTAGGAATGAACCTGGTAGAGCATCCCACACAAACGAATGCTCCACATGCGGGTTTCACATGCCACCAACTCCACATTCACAGGCAACTTCAGCGCCACAGCCGTTTTCAGATAGCCCTCAATGCAAAGGCTCTAGACGCAAATATTGGTGTGAGAGCTAATTCAATCAAGGAAACACTGCATGTTGGTGAAGGGCATATTGAAGAAGGATCAGCCGAGTGGTTCTTGTGGGAGAACAACTCCATTTGGCTCTCTAACTTCACACACCATCAGGCTTCCAAGCAGCTCTCAAGGAAACTCAGTTTTCACACTCTATGCTTAGTGCCCTTTGAGTGCATTATCTAGGAATGAACCTGGTAGAGCATCCCACACAAACGAATGCTCCACATGCGGGTTTCACATGCCACCAACTCCACATTCACAGGCAACTTCAGCGCCACAGCCGTTTTCAGATAGCCCTCAATGCAAAGGCTCTAGACGCAAATATTGGTGTGAGAGCTAATTCAATCAAGGAAACACTGCATGTTGGTGAAGGGCATATTGAAGAAGGATCAGCCGAGTGGTTCTTGTGGGAGAACAACTCCATTTGGCACACTAACGTCACACACCATCAGGCTTCCAAGCAGCTCTCAAGGAAACTCAGTTTTCACACTCTATGCTTAGTGCCCTTTGAGTGCCTAGGACTCAAATGAAGCTTGGAGAGCATTCCACATAAACGAATGCTCCACATGCGGGTTTCACATGCCACCAACTCCACATTCACAGGCAACTTCAGCGCCACAGCCGTTTTCAGATAGCCCTCAATGCAAAGGCTCTAGACGCAAATATTGGTGTGAGAGCTAATTCAATCAAGGAAACACTGCATGTTGGTGAAGGGCATATTGAAGAAGGATCAGCCGAGTGGTTCTTGTGGGAGAACAACTCCATTTGGCTCACTAACTTCACACACCATCAGGCTTCCAAGCAGCTCTCAAGGAAACTCAGTTTCCACACTCTATGCTTAGTGCCCTTTGAGTGCATTATCTAGGAATGAACATGGTAGAGCATCCCACACGTACGAATGCTCCACTTGCGGGTTTCACATGCCACCAACTCCACATTCACAGTCAACTTCAGCGCCACAGCCGTTTTCAGATAGCCCTCAATGCAAAGGCTCTAGACGCAAATATTGGTGTGAGAGCTAATTCAATCAAGGAAACACTGCATGTTGGTGAAGGGCATATTGAAGAAGGATCAGCCGAGTGGTTCTTGTGGGAGAACAACTCCATTTGGCACACTAACGTCACACACCATCAGGCTTCAAACAGCTCTCAAGGAAACTCAGTTTTCACACTCTATGCTTAGTGCCCTATCAGTGCCTAGGACTGAAATGAAGCTTGGAGAGCATCCCACATAAACGAATGCTCCACATGCGGGTTTCACATGCCACCAACTCCACATTCACAGGCAACTTCAGCGCCACAGCCGTTTTCAGATAGCCCTCAATGCAAAGGCTCTAGACGCAAATATTGGTGTGAGAGCTAATTCAATCAAGGAAACACTGCATGTTGGTGAAGGGCATATTGAAGAAGGATCAGCCGAGTGGTTCTTGTGGGAGAACAACTCCATTTGGCTCACTAACTTCACACACCATCAGGCTTCCAAGCAGCTCTCAAGGAAACTCAGTTTTCACACTCTATGCTTAGTGCCCTTTGAGTGCATTATCTAGGAATGAACCTGGTAGAGCATCCCACACAAACGAATGCTCCACATGCGGGTTTCACATGCCACCAACTCCACATTCACAGGCAACTTCAGCGCCACAGCCGTTTTCAGATAGCCCTCAATGCAAAGGCTCTAGACGCAAATATTGGTGTGAGAGCTAATTCAATCAAGGAAACACTGCATGTTGGTGAAGGGCATATTGAAGAAGGATCAGCCGAGTGGTTCTTGTGGGAGAACAACTCCATTTGGCTCTCTAACTTCACACACCATCAGGCTTCCAAGCAGCTCTCAAGGAAACTCAGTTTTCACACTCTATGCTTAGTGCCCTTTGAGTGCATTATCTAGGAATGAAGCTGGGAGAGCATCCCACACAAACGAATGCTCCACATGCGGGTTTCACATGCCACCAACTCCACATTCACAGGCAACTTCAGCGCCACAGCCGTTTTCAGATAGCCCTCAATGCAAAGGCTCTAGACGCAAATATTGGTGTGAGAGCTAATTCAATCAAGGAAACACTGCATGTTGGTGAAGGGCATATTGAAGAAGGATCAGCCGAGTGGTTCTTGTGGGAGAACAACTCCATTTGGCACACTAACGTCACACACCATCAGGCTTCCAAGCAGCTCTCAAATAAACTCAGTTTTCACACTCTATGCTTAGTGCCCTTTGAGTGCCTAGGACTGAAATGAAGCTTTGAGAGCATCCCACATAAACGAATGCTCCACATGCGGGTTTCACATGCCACCAACTCCACATTCACAGGCAACTTCAGCGCCACAGCCATTTTCAGATAGCCCTCAATGCCAAGGCTCTAGACGCAAATATTGGTGTGAGAGCTAATTCAATCAAGGAAACACTGCATGTTGGTGAAGGGCATATTGAAGAAGGATCAGCCGAGTGGTTCTTGTGGGAGAACAACTCCATTTGGCTCACTAACTTCACACACCATCAGGCTTCCAAACAGCTCTCAAGGAAACTCAGTTTTCACACTCTATGCTTAGTGCCCTTTGAGTGCATTATCTAGGAATGAACCTGGTAGAGCATCCCACAGAAACGAATGCTCCACATGCGGGTTTCACATGCCACCAACTCCACATTCACAGGCAACTTCAGCGCCACAGCCGTTTTCAGATAGCCCTCAATGCAAAGGCTCTAGACGCAAATATTGGTGTGAGAGCTAATTCAATCAAGGAAACACTGCATGTTGGTGAAGGGCATATTGAAGAAGGATCAGCCGAGTGGTTCTTGTGGGAGAACAACTCCATTTGGCTCTCTAACTTCACACACCATCAGGCTTCCAAGCAGCTCTCAAGGAAACTCAGTTTTCACACTCTATGCTTAGTGCCCTTTGAGTGCATTATCTAGGAATGAAGCTGGGAGAGCATCTCATACAAACGAATGCTCCACATGCGGGTTTCACATGCCACCAACTCCACATTCACAGGCAACTTCAGCGCCACAGCCGTTTTCAGATAGCCCTCAATGCAAAGGCTTTAGACGCAAATATTGGTGTGAGAGCTAATTCAATCAAGGAAACACTGCTTGTTGGTGAAGGGCATATTGAAGAAGGATCAGCCGAGTGGTTCTTGTGGGAGAACAACTCCATTTGGCACACTAACGTCACACACCATCAGGCTTCCAAGCAGCTCTCAAGGAAACTCAGTTTTCACACTCTATGCTTAGTGCCCTATGAGTGCCTAGGACTCAAATGAAGCTTGGAGAGCATTCCACATAAACGAATGCTCCACATGCGGGTTTCACATGCCACCAACTCCACATTCACAGGCAACTTCAGCGCCACAGCCGTTTTCAGATAGCCCTCAATGCAAAGGCTCTAGACGCAAATATTGGTGTGAGAGCTAATTCAATCAAGGAAACACTGCATGTTGGTGAAGGGCATATTGAAGAAGGATCAGCCGAGTGGTTCTTGTGGGAGAACAACTCCATTTGGCTCACTAACTTCACACACCATCAGGCTTCCAAGCAGCTCTCAAGGAAACTCAGTTTTCACACTCTATGCTTAGTGCCCTTTGAGTGCATTATCTAGGAATGAACATGGTAGAGCATCCCACACGTACGAATGCTCCACTTGCGGGTTTCACATGCCACCAACTCCACATTCACAGTCAACTTCAGCGCCACATCCGTTTTCAGATAGCCCTCAATGCAAAGGCTCTAGACGCAAATATTGGTGTGAGAGCTAATTCAATCAAGGAAACACTGCATGTTGGTGAAGGGCATATTGAAGAAGGATCAGCCGAGTGGTTCTTGTGGGAGAACAACTCCATTTGGCTCACTAACTTCACACACCATCAGGCTTCCAAGCAGCTCTCAAGGAAACTCAGTTTTCACACTCTATGCTTAGTGCCCTTTGAGTGCCTAGGACTGAAATGAAGCTTGGAGAGCATCCCACATAAACGAATGCTCCACATGCGGGTTTCACATGCCACCAACTCCACATTCACAGGCAACTTCAGCGCCACAGCCATTTTCAGATAGCCCTCAATGCCAAGGCTCTAGACGCAAATATTGGTGTGAGAGCTAATTCAATCCAGGAAACACTGCATGTTGGTGAAGGGCATATTGAAGAAGGATCAGCTGAGTGGTTCTTGTGGGAGAACAACTCCATTTGGCTCACTAACTTCACACACCATCAGGCTTCCAAGCAGCTCTCAAGGAAACTCAGTTTTCACACTCTATGCTTAGTGCCCTTTGAGTGCATTATCTAGGAATGAACCTGGTAGAGCATCCCACACAAACGAATGCTCCACATGCGGGTTTCACATGCCACCAACTCCACATTCACAGGCAACTTCAGCGCCACAGCCGTTTTCAGATAGCCCTCAATGCAAAGGCTCTAGACGCAAATATTGGTGTGAGAGCTAATTCAATCAAGGAAACACTGCATGTTGGTGAAGGGCATATTGAAGAAGGATCAGCCGAGTGGTTCTTGTGGGAGAACAACTCCATTTGGCTCACTAACTTCACACACTATCAGGCTTCCAAGCAGCTCTCAAGGAAACTCAGTTTTCACACTCTACGCTTAGTGCCCTTTGAGTTCCTAGGACTGAAATGAAGCTGGGAGAGCATCCCACATAAACGAATGCTCCACATGCGGGTTTCACATGCCACCAACTCCACATTCACAGGCAACTTCAGCGCCAAAGCCATTTTCAGATAGCCCTCAATGCAAAGGCTCTAGACACAAATATTGGTGTGAGAGCTAATTCAATCAGGGGAACACTGCATGTTGGTGAAGGGCATATTGAAGAAGGATCAGCCGAGTGGTTCTTGTGGGAGAACAACTCCATTTGGCTCACTAACTTCACACACCATCAGGCTTCCAAACAGCTCTCAAGGAAACTCAGTTTTCACACTCTATGCTTAGTGCCCTTTGAGTGCCTAGGACTGAAATGAAGCTTGGAGAGCATCCCACATAAACGAATGCTCCACATGCGGGTTTCACATGCCACCAACTCCACATTCACAGGCAACTTCAGCGCCACAGCCGTTTTCAGATAGCCCTCAATGCAAAGGCTCTAGACGCAAATATTGGTGTGAGAGCTAATTCAATCAAGGAATCACTGCATGTTGGTGAAGGGCATATTGAAAAAGGATCAGCCGAGTGGTTCTTGTGGGAGAACAACTCCATTTGGCACACTAACGTCACACACCATCAGGCTTCCAAGCAGCTCTCAAGGAAACTCAGTTTTCACACTCTATGCTTAGTGCCCTATGAGTGCCTAGGACTGAAATGAAGCTTGGAGAGCATCCCACATAAACGAATGCTCCACATGCGGGTTTCACATGCCACCAACTCCACACTCACAGGCAACTTCAGCGCCACAGCCGTTTTCAGATAGCCCTCAATGCAAAGGCTCTAGACGCAAATATTGGTGTGAGAGCTAATTCAATCAAGGAAACACTGCATGTTGGTGAAGGGCATATTGAAGAAGGATCAGCCGAGTGGTTCTTGTGGGAGAACAACTCCATTTGGCTCACTAACTTCACACACCATCAGGCTTCCAAGCAGCTCTCAAGGAAACTCAGTTTTCACACTCTATGCTTAGTGCCCTTTGAGTGCATTATCTAGGAATGAACCTGGTAGAGCATCCCACACAAACGAATGATCCACATGCGGGTTTCACATGCCACCAACTCCACATTCACAGGCAACTTCAGCGCCACAGCCATTTTCAGATAGCCCTCAATGCCAAGGCTCTAGACGCAAATATTGGTGTGAGAGCTAATTCAATCAAGGAAACACTGCATGTTGGTGAAGGGCATATTGAAGAAGGATCAGCCGAGTGGTTCTTGTGGGAGAACAACTCCATTTGGCTCACTAACTTCACACACCATCAGGCTTCCAAGCAGCTCTCAAGGAAACTCAGTTTTCACACTCTATGCTTAGTGCCCTTTGAGTGCATTATCTAGGAATGAACCTGGTAGAGCATCCCACACAAACGAATGCTCCACATGCGGGTTTCACATGCCACCAACTCCACATTCACAGGCAACTTCAGCGCCACAGCCGATTTCAGATAGCCCTCTATGCAAAGGCTCTAGACGCAAATATTGGTGTGAGAGCTAATTCAATCAAGGAAACACTGCATGTTGGTGAAGGACATATTGAAGAAGGATCAGCCGAGTGGTTCTTGTGGGAGAACAACTCCATTTGGCTCACTAACTTCACACACCATCAGGCTTCCAAGCAGCTCTCAAGGAAACTCAGTTTTCACACTCTACGCTTAGTGCCCTTTGAGTTCCTAGGACTGAAATGAAGCTGGGAGAGCATCCCACATAAACGAATGCTCCACATGCGGGTTTCACATGCCACCAACTCCACATTCACAGGCAACTTCAGCGCCACAGCCGTTTTCAGATAGCCCTCAATGCAAAGGCTCTAGACGCAAATATTGGTGTGAGAGCTAATTCAATCAAGGAAACACTGCATGTTGGTGAAGGGCATATTGAAGAAGGATCAGCCGAGTGGTTCTTGTGGGTAAAAAACTACATTTGGCTCACTAACTTCACACACCATCAGGCTTCCAAGCAGCTCTCAAGGAAACTCAGTTTTCACACTCTATGCTTAGTGCCCTTTGTATGGCTAGGACTGAAATGAAGCTTGGAGAGCATCCCACATAAACGAATGCTCCACATGCGGGTTTCACATGCCACCAACTCCACATTCACAGGCAACTTCAGCGCCACAGCCGTTTTCAGATAGCCCTCAATGCAAAGGCTCTAGACGCAAATATTGGTGTGAGAGCTAATTCAATCAAGGAAACACTGCATGTTGGTTAAGGGCATATTGAAGAAGGATCAGCCGAGTGGTTCTTGTGGGAGAACAACTCCATTTGGCTCACTAACTTCACACACCATCAGGCTTCCAAGCAACTCTTATGGAAACTCAGTTTTCACACTCTATTCTTATTGCCCTTTGAGTGCATAATCTAGGAATGAACCTGGTAGAGCATCCCACACAAACGAATGCTCCACATGCGGGTTTCACATGCCAAAAACTCCACATTCACAGGCAACTTCAGCGCCACAGCCGTTTTCAGATAGCCCTCAATGCAAAGGCTCTAGATGCAAATATTGGTGTGAGAGCTAATTCAATCAAGGAAAAACTGCATGTTGGTGAAGGGCATATTGAAGAAGGATCAGCCGAGTGGTTCTTGTGGGAGAACAACTCCATTTGGCTCTCTAACTTCACACACCATCAGGCTTCCAAGCAGCTCTCAAGGAAACTCAGTTTTCACACTCTATGCTTAGTGCCCTTTGAGTGCATTATCTAGGAATGAACCTGGTAGAGCATCCCACACAAACAAATGCTCCACATGCGGGTTTCACATGCCACCAACTCCACATTCACAGGCAGCTTCAGCGCCACAGTCGTTTTCAGATAGCCCTCAATGCAAAGGTTCTAGACGCAAATATTGGTGTGAGAGCTAATTCAATCAAAGAAACACTGCATGTTGGTGAAGGGCATATTGAAGAAGGATCAGCCGAGTGGTTCTTGTGGGAGAACAACTCCATTTGGCTCACTAACTTCACACACCATCAGGCTTCCAAGCAGCTCTCAAGGAAACTCAGTTTTCACACTCTATGCTTAGTGCCCTTTGAGTGCATTATCTAGGAATGAACATGGTAGAGCATCCCACACAAACGAATGCTCCACATGCGGGTTTCACATGCCACCAACTCCACATTCACAGGCAACCTCAGCGCCACAGCCGTTTTCAGATAGCCCTCAATGCAAAGGCTCTAGACGCAAATATTGGTGTGAGAGCTAATTCAATCAAGGAAACACTGCATGTTGGTGAAGGGCATATTGAAGAAGGATCAGCCGAGTGGTTCTTGTGGGAGAACAACTCCATTTGGCACACTAACGTCTCACACCATCAGGCTTCCAAGCAGCTCTCAAGGAAACTCAGTTTTCACACTCTATGCTTAGTGCCCTTTGAGTGCCTAGGACTGAAATGAAGCTTGGAGAGCATCCCACATAAACGAATGCTCCACATGCGGGTTTCACATGCCACCAACTCCACATTCACAGGCAACTTCAGCGCCACAGCCGTTTTCAGATAGCCCTCAATGCCAAGGCTCTAGACGCCAATATTGGTGTGAGAGCTAATTCAATCAAGGAAACACTGCATGTTGGTGAAGGGCATATTGAAGAAGGATCAGCCGAGTGGTTCTTGTGGGAGAACAACTCCATTTGGCTCACTAACTTCGCACACCATCAGGCTTCCAAGCAGCTCTCAAGGAAACTCAGTTTTCACACTCTATGCTTAGTGCCCTTTGAGTGCCTAGGAATGAAATGAAGCTTGGAGAGCATCCCACATAAACGAATGCTCCACATGCGGGTTTCACATGCCACCAACTCCACATTCACAGGCAACTTCAGCGCCACAGCCGTTTTCAGATAGCCCTCAATGCAAAGGCTCTAGACGCAAATATTGGTGTGAGAGCTAATTCAATCAAGGAAACACTGCATGTTGGTGAAGGGCATGTTGAAGAAGGATCAGCCAAGTGGTTCTTGTGGGAGAACAACTCCATTTGGCTCTCTAATTTCACACACCATCAGGCTTCCAAGCAGCTCTCAAGGAAACTCAGTTTTCACACTCTATGCTTAGTGCCCTTTGAGTGCATTATCTAGGAATGAACCTGGTAGAGCATCCAACACAAACGAATGCTCCACATGCGGGTTTCACATGTCACCAACTCCACATTCACAGGCAACTTCAGCGCCACAGCCGTTTTCAGATAGCCCTCAATGCAAAGGCTCTAGACGCAAATATTGGTGTGAGAGCTAATTCAATCAAGGAAACACTGCATGTTGGTGAAGGGCATATTGAAGAAGGATCAGCCGAGTGGTTCTTGTGGGAGAACAACTCCATTTGGCTCACTAACTTCACACACCATCAGGCTTCCAAGCAGCTCTCAAGTAAACTCAGTTTTCACACTCTATGCTTAGTGCCCTTTGAGTGCATTATCTAGGAATGAACATGGTAGAGCATCCCACACGTACGAATGCTCCACTTGCGGGTTTCACATGTCACCAACTCCACATTCACAGGCAACTTCAGCGCCACAGTCGTTTTCAGATAGCCCTCAATGCAAAGGCTCTAGACGCAAATATTGGTGTGAGAGCTAATTCAATCAAGGAAACACTGCATGTTGGTGAAGGGCATATTGAAGAAGGATCAGCCGAGTGGTTCTTGTGGGAGAACAACTCCATTTGGCTCACTAACTTCACACACCATCAGGCTTCCAAGCAGCTCTCAAGGAAACTCAGTTTTCACACTCTATGCTTAGTGCCCTTTGAGTGCATTATCTAGAAATGAAGCTTGGAGAGCATCCCACATAAACGAATGCTCCACATGCGGGTTTCACATGCCACCAACTCCACATTCACAGGCAACTTCAGCGCCACAGCCGTTTTCAGATAGCCCTCAATGCAAAGGCTCTAGACGCAAATATTGGTGTGAGAGCTAATTCAATCAAGGAAACACTGCATGTTGGTGAAGGGCATATTGAAGAAGGATCAGCCGAGTGGTTCTTGTGGGAGAACAACTCCATTTGGCTCACTAACTTCACACACCATCAGGCTTCCAAGCAGCTCTCAAGGAAACTCAGTTTTCACACTCTATGCTTAGTGCCCTTTGTATGGCTAGGACTGAAATGAAGCTTGGAGAGCATCCCACACAAACGAATGCTCCACATGCGGGTTTCACATGCCACCAACTCCACATTCACAGGCAACTTCAGCGCCACAGCCGTTTTCAGATAGCCCTCAATGCAAAGGCTCTAGACGCCAATATTGGTGTGAGAGCTAATTCAATCAAGGAAACACTGCATGTTGGTGAAGGGCATATTGAAGAAGGATCAGCCGAGTGGTTCTTGTGGGAGAACAACTCCATTTGGCTCACTAACTTCACACACCATCAGGCTTCCAAGCAGCTCTCAAGGAAACTCAGTTTTCACACTCTATGCTTAGTGCCCTTTGAGTGCCTAGGAATGAAATGAAGCTTGGAGAGCATCCCACATAAACGAATGCTCCACATGCGGGTTTCACATGCCACCAACTCCACATTCACAGACAACTTCAGCGCCACAGCCGTTTTCAGATAGCCCTCAATGCAAAGGCTCTAGACGCAAATATTGGTGTGAGAGCTAATTCAATCAAGGAAACACTGCATGTTGGTGAAGGGCATATTGAAGAAGGATCAGCCGAGTGGTTCTTGTGGGAGAACAACTCCATTTGGCTCTCTAATTTCACACACCATCAGGCTTCCAAGCAGCTCTCAAGGAAACTCAGTTTTCACACTCTATGCTTAGTGCCCTTTGAGTGCATTATCTAGGAATGAACCTGGTAGAGCATCCCACACAAACGAATGCTCCACATGCGGGTTTCACATGCCACCAACTCCACATTCACAGGCAACTTCAGCGCCACAGCCGTTTTCAGATAGCCCTCAATGCAAAGGCTCTAGACGCAAATATTGGTGTGAGAGCTAATTCAATCAAGGAAACACTGCATGTTGGTGAAGGGCATATTGAAGAAGGATCAGCCGAGTGGTTCTTGTGGGAGAACAACTCCATTTGGCTCACTAACTTCACACACCATCAGGCTTCCAAGCAACTCTTATGGAAACTCAGTTTTCACACTCTATTCTTATTGCCCTTTGAGTGCATTATCTAGGAATGAACCTGGTAGAGCATCCCACACAAACGAATGCTCCACATGCGGGTTTCACATGCCACCAACTCCACATTCACAGGCAACTTCAGCGCCACAGCCGTTTTCAGATAGCCCTCAATGCAAAGGCTCTAGACGCAAATATTGGTGTGAGAGCTAATTCAATCAAGGAAACACTGCATGTTGGTGAAGGGCATATTGAAGAAGGATCAGCCGAGTGGTTCTTGTGGGAGAACAACTCCATTTGGCTCTCTAATTTCACACACCATCAGGCTTCCAAGCAGCTCTCAAGGAAACTCAGTTTTCACACTCTATGCTTAGTGCCCTTTGAGTGCATTATCTAGGAATGAACCTGGTAGAGCATCCCACACAAACGAATGCTCCACATGCGGGTTTCACATGCCACCAACTCCACATTCACAGGCAACTTCAGCGCCACAGCCGTTTTCAGATAGCCCTCAATGCAAAGGCTCTAGACGCAAATATTGGTGTGAGAGCTAACTCAATCAAGGAAACACTGCATGTTGGTGAAGGGCATATTGAAGAAGGATCAGCCGAGTGGTTCTTGTGGGAGAACAACTCCATTTGGCTCACTAACTTCACACACCATCAGGCTTCCAAGCAGCTCTCAAGGAAACTCAGTTTTCACACTCTATGCTTAGTGCCCTTTGAGTGCCTAGGAATGAAATGAAGCTTGGAGAGCATCCCACATAAACGAATGCTCCACATGCGGGTTTCACATGCCACCAACTCCACATTCACAGGCAACTTCAGCGCCACAGCCGTTTTCAGATAGCCCTCAACGCAAAGGCTCTAGACGCAAATATTGGTGTGAGAGCTAATTCAACCAAGGAAACACTGCATGTTGGTGAAGGGCATATTGAAGAAGGATCAGCCGAGTGGTTCTTGTGGGAGAACAACTCCATTTGGCTCTCTAATTTCACACACCATCAGGCTTCCAAACAGCTCTCAAGGAAACTCAGTTTTCACACTCTATGCTTAGTGCCCTTTGAGTGCATTATCTAGGAATGAACCTGGTAGAGCATCCCACACAAACGAATGCTCCACATGCGGGTTTCACATGTCACCAACTCCACATTCACAGGCAACTTCAGCGCCACAGCCGTTTTCAGATAGCCCTCAATGCAAAGGCTCTAGACGCAAATATTGGTGTGAGAGCTAATTCAATCAAGGAAACACTGCATGTTGGTGAAGGGCATATTGAAGAAGGATCAGCCGAGTGGTTCTTGTGGGAGAACAACTCCATTTGGCTCACTAACTTCACACACCATCAGGCTTCCAAGCAGCTCTTAAATAAACTCAGTTTTCACACTCTATGCTTAGTGCCCTTTGAGTGCATTATCTAGGAATGAACATGGTAGAGCATCCCACACGTACGAATGCTCCACTTGCGGGTTTCACATGCCACCAACTCCACATTCACAGGCAACTTCAGCGCCACAGTCGTTTTCAGATAGCCCTCAATGCAAAGGCTCTAGACGCAAATATTGGTGTGAGAGCTAATTCAATCAAGGAAACACTGCATGTTGGTGAAGGGCATATTGAAGAAGGATCAGCCGAGTGGTTCTTGTGGGAGAACAACTCCATTTGGCTCACTAACTTCACACACCATCAGGCTTCCAAGCAGCTCTCAAGGAAACTCAGTTTTCACACTCTATGCTTAGTGCCCTTTGAGTGCATTATCTAGAAATGAAGCTTGGAGAGCATCCCACATAAACGAATGCTCCACATGCGGGTTTCACATGTCACCAACTCCACATTCACAGGCAACTTCAGCGCCACAGCCGTTTTCAGATAGCCCTCAATGCAAAGGCTCTAGACGCAAATATTGGTGTGAGAGCTAATTCAATCAAGGAAACACTGCATGTTGGTGAAGGGCATATTGAAGAAGGATCAGCCGAGTGGTTCTTGTGGGAGAACAACTCCATTTGGCTCACTAACTTCACACACCATCAGGCTTCCAAGCAGCTCTTAAATAAACTCAGTTTTCACACTCTATGCTTAGTGCCCTTTGAGTGCATTATCTAGGAATGAACATGGTAGAGCATCCCACACGTACGAATGCTCCACTTGCGGGTTTCACATGCCACCAACTCCACATTCACAGGCAACTTCAGCGCCACAGTCGTTTTCAGATAGCCCTCAATGCAAAGGCTCTAGACGCAAATATTGGTGTGAGAGCTAATTCAATCAAGGAAACACTGCATGTTGGTGAAGGGCATATTGAAGAAGGATCAGCCGAGTGGTTCTTGTGGGAGAACAACTCCATTTGGCTCACTAACTTCACACACCATCAGGCTTCCAAGCAGCTCTCAAGGAAACTCAGTTTTCACACTCTATGCTTAGTGCCCTTTGAGTGCATTATCTAGAAATGAAGCTTGGAGAGCATCCCACATAAACGAATGCTCCACATGCGGGTTTCACATGCCACCAACTCCACATTCACAGGCAACTTCAGCGCCACAGCCGTTTTCAGATAGCCCTCAATGCAAAGGCTCTAGACGCAAATATTGGTGTGAGAGCTAATTCAATCAAGGAAACACTGCATGTTGGTGAAGGGCATATTGAAGAAGGATCAGCCGAGTGGTTCTTGTGGGAGAACAACTCCATTTGGCTCACTAACTTCAAACACCATCAGGCTTCCAAGCAGCTCTCAAGGAAACTCAGTTTTCACACTCTATGCTTAGTGCCCTTTGTATGGCTAGGACTGAAATGAAGCTTGGAGAGCATCCCACACAAACGAATGCTCCACATGCGGGTTTCACATGCCACCAACTCCACATTCACAGGCAACTTCAGCGCCACAGCCGTTTTCAGATAGCCCTCAATGCAAAGGCTCTAGACGCCAATATTGGTGTGAGAGCTAATTCAATCAAGGAAACACTGCATGTTGGTGAAGGGCATATTGAAGAAGGATCAGCCGAGTGGTTCTTGTGGGAGAACAACTCCATTTGGCTCACTAACTTCACACACCATCAGGCTTCCAAGCAGCTCTCAAGGAAACTCAGTTTTCACACTCTATGCTTAGTGCCCTTTGAGTGCCTAGGAATGAAATGAAGCTTGGAGAGCATCCCACATAAACGAATGCTCCACATGCGGGTTTCACATGCCACCAACTCCACATTCACAGACAACTTCAGCGCCACAGCCGTTTTCAGATAGCCCTCAATGCAAAGGCTCTAGACGCAAATATTGGTGTGAGAGCTAATTCAATCAAGGAAACACTGCATGTTGGTGAAGGGCATATTGAAGAAGGATCAGCCGAGTGGTTCTTGTGGGAGAACAACTCCATTTGGCTCTCTAATTTCACACACCATCAGGCTTCCAAGCAGCTCTCAAGGAAACTCAGTTTTCACACTCTATGCTTAGTGCCCTTTGAGTGCATTATCTAGGAATGAACCTGGTAGAGCATCCCACACAAACGAATGCTCCACATGCGGGTTTCACATGTCACCAACTCCACATTCACAGGCAACTTCAGCGCCACAGCCGTTTTCAGATAGCCCTCAATGCAAAGGCTCTAGACGCAAATATTGGTGTGAGAGCTAATTCAATCAAGGAAACACTGCATGTTGGTGAAGGACATATTGAAGAAGGATCAGCCGAGTGGTTCTTGTGGGAGAACAACTCCATTTGGCTCACTAACTTCACACACCATCAGGCTTCCAAGCAGCTCTCAAGGAAACTCAGTTTTCACACTCTATGCTTAGTGCCCTTTGAGTGCCTAGGACTGAAATGAAGCTTGGAGAGCATCCCACATAAACGAATGCTCCACATGCGGGTTTCACATGCCACCAACTCCACATTCACAGGCAACTTCAGCGCCACAGCCGTTTTCAGATAGCCCTCAATGCAAAGGCTCTAGACGCAAATATTGGTGTGAGAGCTAATTCAATCAAGGAAACACTGCATGTTGGTGAAGGGCATATTGAAGAAGGATCAGCCGAGTTGTTCTTGTGGGAGAACAACTCCATTTGGCTCACTAACTTCAAACACCATCAGGCTTCCAAGCAGCTCTCAAGGAAACTCAGTTTTCACACTCTATGCTTAGTGCCCTTTGTATGGCTAGGACTGAAATGAAGCTTGGAGAGCATCCCACATAAACGAATGCTCCACATGCGGGTTTCACATGCCACCAACTCCACATTCACAGGCAACTTCAGCGCCACAGCCGTTTTCAGATAGCCCTCAATGCAAAGGCTCTAGATGCAAATATTGGTGTGAGAGCTAATTCAATCAAGGAAACACTGCATGTTGGTGAAGGGCATATTGAAGAAGGATCAGCCGAGTGGTTCTTGTGGGAGAACAACTCCATTTGGCTCTCTAACTTCACACACCATCAGGCTTCCAAGCAGCTCTCAAGGAAACTCAGTTTTCACACTCTATGCTTAGTGCCCTTTGTATGGCTAGGACTGAAATGAAGCTTGGAGAGCATCCCACATAAACGAATGCTCCACATGCGGGTTTCACATGCCACCAACTCCACATTCACAGGCAACTTCAGCGCCACAGCCGTTTTCAGATAGCCCTCAATGCAAAGGCTCTAGACGCAAATATTGGTGTGAGAGCTAATTCAATCAAGGAAACACTGCATGTTGGTGAAGGGCATATTGAAGAAGGATCAGCCGAGTGGTTCTTGTGGGAGAACAACTCCATTTGGCTCACTAACTTCACACACCATCAGGCTTCCAAGCAGCTCTCAAGGAAACTCAGTTTTCACACTCTATGCTTAGTGCCCTTTGAGTGCATTATCTAGGAATGAACCTGGTAGAGCATCCCACACAAACAAATGCTCCACATGCGGGTTTCACATGCCACCAACTCCACATTCACAGGCAGCTTCAGCGCCACAGTCGTTTTCAGATAGCCCTCAATGCAAAGGTTCTAGACGCAAATATTGGTGTGAGAGCTAATTCAATCAAAGAAACACTGCATGTTGGTGAAGGGCATATTGAAGAAGGATCAGCCGAGTGGTTCTTGTGGGAGAACAACTCCATTTGGCTCACTAACTTCACACACCATCAGGCTTCCAAGCAGCTCTCAAGGAAACTCAGTTTTCACACTCTATGCTTAGTGCCCTTTGAGTGCATTATCTAGGAATGAACATGGTAGAGCATCCCACACAAACGAATGCTCCACATGCGGGTTTCACATGCCACCAACTCCACATTCACAGGCAACCTCAGCGCCGCAGCCGTTTTCAGATAGCCCTCAATGCAAAGGCTCTAGACGCCAATATTGGTGTGAGAGCTAATTCAATCAAGGAAACACTGCATGTTGGTGAAGGGCATATTGAAGAAGGATCAGCCGAGTGGTTCTTGTGGGAGAACAACTCCATTTGGCACACTAACGTCTCACACCATCAGGCTTCCAAGCAGCTCTCAAGGAAACTCAGTTTTCACACTCTATGCTTAGTGCCCTTTGTATGGCTAGGACTGAAATGAAGCTTGGAGAGCATCCCACATAAACGAATGCTCCACATGCGGGTTTCACATGCCACCAACTCCACATTCACAGGCAACTTCAGCGCCACAGCCGTTTTCAGATAGCCCTCAATGCAAAGGCTCTAGACGCCAATATTGGTGTGAGAGCTAATTCAATCAAGAAAACACTGCATGTTGGTGAAGGGCATATTGAAGAAGGATCAGCCGAGTGGTTCTTGTGGGAGAACAACTCCATTTGGCTCACTAACTTCACACACCATCAGGCTTCCAAGCAGCTCTCAAGGAAACTCAGTTTTCACACTCTATGCTTAGTGCCCTTTGAGTGCCTAGGAATGAAATGAAGCTTGGAGAGCATCCCACACAAACGAATGCTCCACATGCGGGTTTCACATGCCACCAACTCCACATTCACAGACAACTTCAGCGCCACAGCCGTTTTCAGATAGCCCTCAATGCAAAGGCTCTAGACGCAAATATTGGTGTGAGAGCTAATTCAATCAAGGAAACACTGCATGTTGGTGAAGGGCATATTGAAGAAGGATCAGCCGAGTGGTTCTTGTGGGAGAACAACTCCATTTGGCTCTCTAATTTCACACACCATCAGGCTTCCAAGCAGCTCTCAAGGAAACTCAGTTTTCACACTCTATGCTTAGTGCCCTTTGAGTGCATTATCTAGGAATGAACCTGGTAGAGCATCCCACACAAACGAATGCTCCACATGCGGGTTTCACATGTCACCAACTCCACATTCACAGGCAACTTCAGCGCCACAGCCGTTTTCAGATAGCCCTCAATGCAAAGGCTCTAGACGCAAATATTGGTGTGAGAGCTAATTCAATCAAGGAAACACTGCATGTTGGTGAAGGACATATTGAAGAAGGATCAGCCGAGTGGTTCTTGTGGGAGAACAACTCCATTTGGCTCACTAACTTCACACACCATCAGGCTTCCAAGCAGCTCTCAAGGAAACTCAGTTTTCACACTCTATGCTTAGTGCCCTTTGAGTGCCTAGGACTGAAATGAAGCTTGGAGAGCATCCCACATAAACGAATGCTCCACATGCGGGTTTCACATGCCAAAAACTCCACATTCACAGGCAACTTCAGCGCCACAGCCGTTTTCAGATAGCCCTCAATGCAAAGGCTCTAGACGCAAATATTGGTGTGAGAGCTAATTCAATCAAGGAAACACTGCATGTTGGTGAAGGGCATATTGAAGAAGGATCAGCCGAGTTGTTCTTGTGGGAGAACAACTCCATTTGGCTCACTAACTTCAAACACCATCAGGCTTCCAAGCAGCTCTCAAGGAAACTCAGTTTTCACACTCTATGCTTAGTGCCCTTTGTATGGCTAGGACTGAAATGAAGCTTGGAGAGCATCCCACATAAACGAATGCTCCACATGCGGGTTTCACATGCCACCAACTCCACATTCACAGGCAACTTCAGCGCCACAGCCGTTTTCAGATAGCCCTCAATGCAAAGGCTCTAGACGCCAATATTGGTGTGAGAGCTAATTCAATCAAGGAAACACTGCATGTTGGTTAAGGGCATATTGAAGAAGGATCAGCCGAGTGGTTCTTGTGGGAGAACAACTCCATTTGGCTCACTAACTTCACACACCATCAGGCTTCCAAGCAACTCTTATGGAAACTCAGTTTTCACACTCTATTCTTATTGCCCTTTGAGTGCATAATCTAGGAATGAACCTGGTAGAGCATCCCACACAAACGAATGCTCCACATGCGGGTTTCACATGCCAAAAACTCCACATTCACAGGCAACCTCAGCGCCACAGCCGTTTTCAGATAGCCCTCAATGCAAAGGCTCTAGACGCCAATATTGGTGTGAGAGCTAATTCAATCAAGAAAACACTGCATGTTGGTGAAGGGCATATTGAAGAAGGATCAGCCGAGTGGTTCTTGTGGGAGAACAACTCCATTTGGCTCACTAACTTCACACACCATCAGGCTTCCAAGCAGCTCTCAAGGAAACTCAGTTTTCACACTCTATGCTTAGTGCCCTTTGAGTGCATTATCTAGGAATGAACATGGTAGAGCATCCCACACGTACGAATGCTCCACTTGCGGGTTTCACATGCCACCAACTCCACATTCACAGGCAGCTTCAGCGCCACAGTCGTTTTCAGATAGCCCTCAATGCCAAGGCTCTAGACGCAAATATTGGTGTGAGAGCTAATTCAATCAAGGAAACACTGCATGTTGGTGAAGGGCATATTGAAGAAGGATCAGCCGAGTGGTTCTTGTGGGAGAACAACTCCATTTGGCTCACTAACTTCACACACCATCAGGCTTCCAAGCAGCTCTCAAGGAAACTCAGTTTTCACACTCTATGCTTAGTGCCCTTTGAGTGCATTATCTAGGAATGAACCTGGTAGAGCATCCCACACAAACGAATGCTCCACATGCGGGTTTCACATGCCACCAACTCCACATTCACAGGCAACTTCAGCGCCACAGCCGTTTTCAGATAGCCCTCAATGCAAAGGCTCTAGACGCAAATATTGGTGTGAGAGCTAATTCAATCAAGGAAACACTGCATGTTGGTGAAGGGCATATTGAAGAAGGATCAGCCGAGTGGTTCTTGTGGGAGAACAACTCCATTTGGCTCACTAACTTCACACACCATCAGGCTTCCAAGCAGCTCTCAAGGAAACTCAGTTTTCACACTCTATGCTTAGTGCCTTTGAGTGCCTAGGAATGAAATGAAGCTTGGAGAGCATCCCACATAAACGAATGCTCCACATGCGGGTTTCACATGCCACCAACTCCACATTCACAGACAACTTCAGCGCCACAGCCGTTTTCAGATAGCCCTCAATGCAAAGGCTCTAGACGCAAATATTGGTGTGAGAGCTAATTCAATCAAGGAAACACTGCATGTTGGTGAAGGGCATATTGAAGAAGGATCAGCCAAGTGGTTCTTGTGGGAGAACAACTCCATTTGGCTCTCTAATTTCACACACCATCAGGCTTCCAAGCAGCTCTCAAGGAAACTCAGTTTTCACACTCTATGCTTAGTGCCCTTTGAGTGCATTATCTAGGAATGAACCTGGTAGAGCATCCCACACAAACGAATGCTCCACATGCGGGTTTCACATGTCACCAACTCCACATTCACAGGCAACTTCAGCGCCTCAGCCGTTTTCAGATAGCCCTCAATGCAAAGGCTCTAGACGCAAATATTGGTGTGAGAGCTAATTCAATCAAGGAAACACTGCATGTTGGTGAAGGGCATATTGAAGAAGGATCAGCCGAGTGGTTCTTGTGGGAGAACAACTCCATTTGGCTCACTAACTTCACACACCATCAGGCTTCCAAGCAGCTCTCCAGTAAACTCAGTTTTCACACTCTATGCTTAGTGCCCTTTGAGTGCATTATCTAGGAATGAACATGGTAGAGCATCCCACACGTACGAATGCTCCACTTGCGGGTTTGACATGCCACCAACTCCACATTCACAGGCAACTTCAGCGCCACAGTCGTTTTCAGATAGCCCTCAATGCAAAGGCTCTAGACGCAAATATTGGTGTGAGAGCTAATTCAATCAAGGAAACACTGCATGTTGGTGAAGGGCATATTGAAGAAGGATCAGCCGAGTGGTTCTTGTGGGAGAACAACTCCATTTGGCTCACTAACTTCACACACCATCAGGCTTCCAAGCAGCTCTCAAGGAAACTCAGTTTTCACACTCTATGCTTAGTGCCCTTTGAGTGCATTATCTAGAAATGAAGCTTGGAGAGCATCCCACATAAACGAATGCTCCACATGCGGGTTTCACATGCCACCAACTCCACATTCACAGGCAACTTCAGCGCCACAGCCGTTTTCAGATAGCCCTCAATGCAAAGGCTCTAGACGCAAATATTGGTGTGAGAGCTAATTCAATCAAGGAAACACTGCATGTTGGTGAAGGGCATATTGAAGAAGGATCAGCCGAGTGGTTCTTGTGGGAGAACAACTCCATTTGGCTCACTAACTTCAAACACCATCAGGCTTCCAAGCAGCTCTCAAGGAAACTCAGTTTTCACACTCTATGCTTAGTGCCCTTTGTATGGCTAGGACTGAAATGAAGCTTGGAGAGCATCCCACACAAACGAATGCTCCACATGCGGGTTTCACATGCCACCAACTCCACATTCACAGGCAACTTCAGCGCCACAGCCGTTTTCAGATAGCCCTCAATGCAAAGGCTCTAGACGCCAATATTGGTGTGAGAGCTAATTCAATCAAGGAAACACTGCATGTTGGTGAAGGGCATATTGAAGAAGGATCAGCCAAGTGGTTCTTGTGGGAGAACAACTCCATTTGGCTCACTAACTTCACACACCATCAGGCTTCCAAGCAGCTCTCAAGTAAACTCAGTTTTCACACTCTATGCTTAGTGCCCTTTGAGTGCATTATCTAGGAATGAACATGGTAGAGCATCCCACACGTACGAATGCTCCACTTGCGGGTTTCACATGCCACCAACTCCACATTCACAGGCAACTTCAGCGCCACAGTCGTTTTCAGATAGCCCTCAATGCAAAGGCTCTAGACGCAAATATTGGTGTGAGAGCTAATTCAATCAAGGAAACACTGCATGCTGGTGAAGGACATATTGAAGAAGGATCAGCCGAGTGGTTCTTGTGGGAGAACAACTCCATTTGGCTCACTAACTTCACACACCATCAGGCTTCCAAGCAGCTCTCAAGGAAACTCAGTTTTCACACTCTATGCTTAGTGCCCTTTGAGTGCCTAGGAATGAAATGAAGCTTGGAGAGCATCCCACATAAACGAATGCTCCACATGCGGGTTTCACATGCCACCAACTCCACATTCACAGACAACTTCAGCGCCACAGCCGTTTTCAGATAGCCCTCAATGCAAAGGCTCTAGACGCAAATATTGGTGTGAGAGCTAATTCAATCAAGGAAACACTGCATGTTGGTGAAGGGCATACTGAAGAAGGATCAGCCAAGTGGTTCTTGTGGGAGAACAACTCCATTTGGCTCTCTAATTTCACACACCATCAGGCTTCCAAGCAGCTCTCAAGGAAACTCAGTTTTCACACTCTATGCTTAGTGCCCTTTGAGTGCATTATCTAGGAATGAACCTGGTAGAGCATCCCACACAAACGAATGCTCCACATGCGGGTTTCACATGCCACCAACTCCACATTCACAGGCAACTTCAGCGCCACAGCCGTTTTCAGATAGCCCTCAATGCAAAGGCTCTAGACGCAAATATTGGTGTGAGAGCTAATTCAATCAAGGAAGCACTGCATGTTGGTGAAGGGCATATTGAAGAAGGATCAGCCGAGTGGTTCTTGTGGGAGAACAACTCCATTTGGCTCACTAACTTCACACACCATCAGGCTTCCAAGCAGCTCTCAAGGAAACTCAGTTTTCACACTCTATGCTTAGTGCCCTTTGAATGCATTATCTAGGAATGAACCTGGTAGAGCATCCCACACAAACGAATGCTCCACATGCGGGTTTCACATGCCACCAACTCCACATTCACAGGCAACTTCAGCGCCACAGCCGTTTTCAGATAGCCCTCAATGCAAAGGCTCTAGACGCAAATATTGGTGTGAGAGCTAATTCAATCAAGGAAACACTGCATGTTGGTGAAGGGCATATTGAAGAAGGATCAGCCGAGTTGTTCTTGTGGGGGAACAACTCCATTTGGCTCACTAACGTCAAACACCATCAGGCTTCCAAGCAGCTCTCAAGGAAACTCAGTTTTCACACTCTATGCTTAGTGCCCTTTGTATGGCTAGGACTGAAATGAAGCTTGGAGAGCATCCCACACAAACGAATGCTCCACATGCGGGTTTCACATGCCACCAACTCCACATTCACAGGCAACTTCAGCGCCACAGCCGTTTTCAGATAGCCCTCAATGCAAAGGCTCTAGACGCCAATATTGGTGTGAGAGCTAATTCAATCAAGGAAACACTGCATGTTGGTGAAGGGCATATTGAAGAAGGATCAGCCGAGTGGTTCTTGTGGGAGAACAACTCCATTTGGCTCACTAACTTCACACACCATCAGGCTTCCAAGCAGCTCTCAAGGAAACTCAGTTTTCACACTCTATGCTTAGTGCCCTTTGAGTGCCTAGGAATGAAATGAAGCTTGGAGAGCATCCCACATAAACGAATGCTCCACATGCGGGTTTCACATGCCACCAACTCCACATTCACAGACAACTTCAGCGCCACAGCCGTTTTCAGATAGCCCTCAATGCAAAGGCTCTAGACGCAAATATTGGTGTGAGAGCTAATTCAATCAAGGAAACACTGCATGTTGGTGAAGGGCATATTGAAGAAGGATCAGCCGAGTGGTTCTTGTGGGAGAACAACTCCATTTGGCTCTCTAATTTCACACACCATCAGGCTTCCAAGCAGCTCTCAAGGAATCTCAGTTTTCACACTCTATGCTTAGTGCCCTTTGAGTGCATTATCTAGGAATGAACCTGGTAGAGCATCCCACACAAACGAATGCTCCACATGCGGGTTTCACATGTCACCAACTCCACATTCACAGGCAACTTCAGCGCCACAGCCGTTTTCAGATAGCCCTCAATGCAAAGGCTCTAGACGCAAATATTGTTGTGAGAGCTAATTCAATCAAGGAAACACTGCATGTTGGTGAAGGGCATATTGAAGAAGGATCAGCCGAGTGGTTCTTGTGGGAGAACAACTCCATTTGGCTCACTAACTTCACACACCATCAGGCTTCCAAGCAGCTCTCAAGGAAACTCAGTTTTCACACTCTATGCTTAGTGCCCTTTGAGTGCATTATCTAGGAATGAACATGGTAGAGCATCCCACACGTACGAATGCTCCACTTGCGGGTTTCACATGCCACCAACTCCACATTCACAGGCAACTTCAGCGCCACAGTCGTTTTCAGATAGCCCTCAATGCAAAGGCTCTAGACGCAAATATTGGTGTGAGAGCTAATTCAATCAAGGAAACACTGCATGCTGGTGAAGGACATATTGAAGAAGGATCAGCCGAGTGGTTCTTGTGGGAGAACAACTCCATTTGGCTCACTAACTTCACACACCATCAGGCTTCCAAGCAGCTCTCAAGGAAACTCAGTTTTCACACTCTATGCTTAGTGCCCTTTGAGTGCCTAGGAATGAAATGAAGCTTGGAGAGCATCCCACATAAACGAATGCTCCACATGCGGGTTTCACATGCCACCAACTCCACATTCACAGACAACTTCAGCGCCACAGCCGTTTTCAGATAGCCCTCAATGCAAAGGCTCTAGACGCAAATATTGGTGTGAGAGCTAATTCAATCAAGGAAACACTGCATGTTGGTGAAGGGCATATTGAAGAAGGATCAGCCGAGTGGTTCTTGTGGGAGAACAACTCCATTTGGCTCTCTAATTTCACACACCATCAGGCTTCCAAGCAGCTCTCAAGGAAACTCAGTTTTCACATTCTATGCTTAGTGCCCTTTGAGTGCATTATCTAGGAATGAACCTGGTAGAGCATCCCACACAAACGAATGCTCCACATGCGGGTTTCACATGTCACCAACTCCACATTCACAGGCAACTTCAGCGCCACAGCCGTTTTCAGATAGCCCTCAATGCAAAGGCTCTAGACGCAAATATTGGTGTGAGAGCTAATTCAATCAAGGAAACACTGCATGTTGGTGAAGGGCATATTGAAGAAGGATCAGCCGAGTGGTTCTTGTGGGAGAACAACTCCATTTGGCTCACTAACTTCACACACCATCAGGCTTCCAAGCAGCTCTCAAGGAAACTCAGTTTTCACACTCTATGCTTAGTGCCCTTTGAGTGCATTATCTAGGAATGAACCTGGTAGAGCATCCCACACGTACGAATGCTCCACTTGCGGGTTTCACATGCCACCAACTCCACATTCACAGGCAACTTCAGCGCCACAGCCGTTTTCAGATAGCCCTCAATGCAAAGGCTCTAGACGCAAATATTGGTGTGAGAGCTAATTCAATCAAGGAAACACTGCATGTTGGTGAAGGGCATATTGAAGAAGGATCAGCAGAGTGGTTCTTGTGGGAGAACAACTCCATTTGGCTCACTAACTTCACACACCATCAGGCTTCCAAGCAGCTCTCAAGGAAACTCAGTTTTCACACTCTATGCTTAGTGCCCTTTGAGTGCATTATCTAGGAATGAACATGGTAGAGCATCCCACACGTACGAATGCTCCACTTGCGGGTTTCACATGCCACCAACTCCACATTCACAGTCAACTTCAGCGCCACAGTCGTTTTCAGATAGCCCTCAATGCAAAGGCTCTAGACGCAAATATTGGTGTGAGAGCTAATTCAATCAAGGAAACACAGCATGCTGGTGAAGGACATATTGAAGAAGGATCAGCCGAGTGGTTCTTGTGGGAGAACAACTCCATTTGGCTCACTAACTTCACACACCATCAGGCTTCCAAGCAGCTCTCAAGGAAACTAAGTTTTCACACTCTATGCTTAGTGCCCTTTGAGTGCCTAGGACTGAAATGAAGCTTGGAGAGCATCCCACATAAACGAATGCTCCACATGCGGGTTTCACATGCCACCAACTCCACATTCACAGGCAACTTCAGCGCCACAGCCGTTTTCAGATAGCCCTCAATGCAAAGGCTCTAGACGCAAATATTGGTGTGAGAGCTAATTCAATCAAGGAAACACTGCATGTTGGTGAAGGGCATATTGAAGAAGGATCAGCCGAGTGGTTCTTGTGGGAGAACAACTCCATTTGGCTCACTAACTTCAAACACCATCAGGCTTCCAAGCAGCTCTCAAGGAAACTCAGTTTTCACACTCTATGCTTAGTGCCCTTTGAGTGCATTATCTAGGAATGAACCTGGTAGAGCATCCCACACAAACGAATGCTCCACATGCGGGTTTCACATGCCACCAACTCCACATTCACAGGCAACTTCAGCGCCACAGCCGTTTTCAGATAGCCCTCAATGCAAAGGCTCTAGACGCAAATATTGGTGTGAGAGCTAATTCAATCAAGGAAACGCTGCATGTTGGTGAAGGGCATATTGAAGAAGGATCAGCCGAGTGGTTCTTGTGGGAGAACAACTCCATTTGGCACACTAACGTCACACACCATCAGGCTTCCAAGCAGCTCTCAAGGAAACTCAGTTTTCACACTCTATGCTTAGTGCCCTTTGTATGGCTAGGACTGAAATGAAGCTTGGAGAGCATCCCACATAAACGAATGCTCCACATGCGGGTTTCACATGCCACCAACTCCACATTCACAGGCAACTTCAGCGCCACAGCCGTTTTCAGATAGCCCTCAATGCAAAGGCTCTAGACGCAAATATTGGTGTGAGAGCTAATTCAATCAAGGAAACACTGCATGTTGGTGAAGGGCATATTGAAGAAGGATCAGCAGAGTGGTTCTTGTGGGAGAACAACTCCATTTGGCTCACTAACTTCACACACCATCAGGCTTCCAAGCAGCTCTCAAGGAAACTCAGTTTTCACACTCTATGCTTAGTGCCCTTTGAGTGCATTATCTAGGAATGAACATGGTAGAGCATCCCACACGTACGAATGCTCCACTTGCGGGTTTCACATGCCACCAACTCCACTTTCACAGGCAACTTCAGCGCCACAGTCGTTTTCAGATAGCCCTCAATGCAAAGGCTCTAGACACAAATATTGGTGTGAGAGCTAATTCAATCAAGGAAACACTGCATGCTGGTGAAGGACATATTGAAAAAGGATCAGCCGAGTGGTTCTTGTGGGAGAACAACTCCATTTGGCTCACTAACTTCACACACCATCAGGCTTCCAAGCAGCTCTCAAGGAAACTCAGTTTTCACACTCTATGCTTAGTGCCCTTTGAGTGCATAGGACTGAAATGAAGCTTGGAGAGCATCCCACATAAACGAATGCTCCACATGCGGGTTTCACATGCCACCAACTCCACATTCACAGGCAACTTCAGCGCCACAGCCATTTTCAGATAGCCCTCAATGCAAAGGCTCTAGACGCAAATATTGGTGTGAGAGCTAATTCAATCAAGGAAACACTGCATGTTGGTGAAGGGCATATTGAAGAAAGATCAGCCGAGTGGTTCTTGTGGGAGAACAACTCCATTTGGCTCACTAACTTCAAACACCATCAGGCTTCCAAGCAGCTCTCAAGGAAACTCAGTTTTCACACTCTATGCTTAGTGCCCTTTGTATGGCTAGGACTGAAATGAAGCTTGGAGAGCATCCCACACAAACGAATGCTCCACATGCGGGTTTCACATGCCACCAACTCCACATTCACAGGCAACTTCAGCGCCACAGCCGTTTTCAGATAGCCCTCAATGCAAAGGCTCTAGACGCCAATATTGGTGTGAGAGCTAATTCAATCAAGGAAACACTGCATGTTGGTGAAGGGCATATTGAAGAAGGATCAGCCGAGTGGTTCTTGTGGGAGAACAACTCCATTTGGCACACTAACGTCACACACCATCAGGCTTCCAAGCAGCTCTCAAGGAAACTCAGTTTTCACACTCTATGCTTAGTGCCCTTTGTATGGCTAGGACTGAAATGAAGCTTGGAGAGCATCCCACATAAACGAATGCTCCACATGCGGGTTTCACATGCCACCAACTCCACATTCACAGGCAACTTCAGCGCCACAGCCGTTTTCAGATAGCCCTCAATGCAAAGGCTCTAGACGCAAATATTGGTGTGAGAGCTAATTCAATCAAGGAAACACTGCATGTTGGTGAAGGGCATATTGAAGAAGGATCAGCCGAGTGGTTCTTGTGGGAGAACAACTCCATTTGGCTCACTAACTTCACACACCATCAGGCTTCCAAGCAGCTCTCAAGGAAACTCAGTTTTCACACTCTATGCTTAGTGCCCTTTGAGTGCATTATCTAGGAATGAACATGGTAGAGCATCCCACACGTACGAATGCTCCACTTGCGGGTTTCACATGCCACCAACTCCACTTTCACAGGCAACTTCAGCGCCACAGTCGTTTTCAGATAGCCCTCAATGCAAAGGCTCTAGACACAAATATTGTTGTGAGAGCTAATTCAATCAAGGAAACACTGCATGCTGGTGAAGGACATATTGAAGAAGGATCAGCCGAGTGGTTCTTGTGGGAGAACAACTCCATTTGGCTCACTAACTTCACACACCATCAGGCTTCCAAGCAGCTCTCAAGGAAACTCAGTTTTCACACTCTATGCTTAGTGCCCTTTGAGTGCATAGGACTGAAATGAAGCTTGGAGAGCATCCCACATAAACGAATGCTCCACATGCGGGTTTCACATGCCACCAACTCCACATTCACAGGCAACTTCAGCGCCACAGCCATTTTCAGATAGCCCTCAATGCAAAGGCTCTAGACGCAAATATTGGTGTGAGAGCTAATTCAATCAAGGAAACACTGCATGTTGGTGAAGGGCATATTGAAGAAAGATCAGCCGAGTGGTTCTTGTGGGAGAACAACTCCATTTGGCTCACTAACTTCAAACACCATCAGGCTTCCAAGCAACTCTTATGGAAACTCAGTTTTCACACTCTATTCTTATTGCCCTTTGAGTGCATTATCTAGGAATGAACCTGGTAGAGCATCCCACACAAACGAATGCTCCACATGCGGGTTTCACATGCCACCAACTCCACATTCACAGGCAACTTCAGCGCCACAGCCGTTTTCAGATAGCCCTCAATGCAAAGGCTCTAGACGCAAATATTGGTGTGAGAGCTAATTCAATCAAAGAAACACTGCATGTTGGTGAAGGGCATATTGAAGAAGGATCAGCCGAGTGGTTCTTGTGGGAGAACAACTCCATTTGGCTCACTAACTTCACACACCATCAGGCTTCCAAGCAGCTCTCAAGGAAACTCAGTTTTCACACTCTATGCTTAGTGCCCTTTGAGTGCATTATCTAGGAATGAACCTGGTAGAGCATCCCACACGTACGAATGCTCCACTTGCGGGTTTCACATGCCACCAACTCCACATTCACAGGCAACTTCAGCGCCACAGTCGTTTTCAGATAGCCCTCAATCCAAAGGCTCTAGACGCAAATATTGGTGTGAGAGCTAATTCAATCAAAGAAACACTGCATGTTGGTGAAGGGCATATTGAAGAAGGATCAGCCGAGTGGTTCTTGTGGGAGAACAACTCCATTTGGCTCACTAACTTCACACACCATCAGGCTTCCAAGCAGCTCTCAAGGAAACTCAGTTTTCATACTCTATGCTTAGTGCCCTTTGAGTGCCTAGGAATGAAATGAAGCTTGGAGAGCATCCCACACAAACGAATGCTCCACATGCGGGTTTCACATGCCACCAACTCCACATTCACAGGCAACTTCAGCGCCACAGCCGTTTTCAGATAGCCCTCAATGCAAAGGCTCTAGACGCAAATATTGGTGTGAGAGCTAATTCAATCAAGGAAACACTGCATGTTGGTGAAGGGCATATTGAAGAAGGATCAGCCGAGTGGTTCTTGTGGGAGAACAACTCCATTTGGCTCACTAACTTCACACACCATCAGGCTTCCAAGCAGCTCTCAAGGAAACTCAGTTTTCACACTCTATGCTTAGTGCCCTTTGAGTGCCTAGGAATGAAATGAAGCTTGGAGAGCATCCCACATAAACGAATGCTCCACATGCGGGTTTCACATGCCACCAACTCCACATTCACAGACAACTTCAGCGCCACAGCCGTTTTCAGATAGCCCTCAATGCAAAGGCTCTAGACGCAAATATTGGTGTGAGAGCTAATTCAATCAAGGAAACACTGCATGTTGGTGAAGGGCATATTGAAGAAGGATCAGCCGAGTGGTTCTTGTGGGAGAACAACTCCATTTGGCTCACTAACTTCACACACCATCAGGCTTCCAAGCAGCTCTCAAGGAAACTCAGTTTTCACACTCTATGCTTAGTGCCCTTTGTATGGCTAGGCCTGAAATGAAGCTTGGAGAGCATCCCACACAAACGAATGCTCCACATGCGGGTTTCACATGCCACCAACTCCACATTCACAGGCAACTTCAGCGCCACAGCCGTTTTCAGATAGCCCTCAATGCAAAGGCTCTAGACGCAAATATTGGTGTGAGAGCTAATTCAATCAAGGAAACACTGCATGTTGGTGAAGGGCATATTGAAGAAGGATCAGCCGAGTGGTTCTTGTGGGAGAACAACTCCATTTGGCTCACTAACTTCACACACCATCAGGCTTCCAAGCAGCTCTCAAGGAAACTCAGTTTTCACACTCTATGCTTAGTGCCCTTTGAGTGCATTATCTAGGAATGAACCTGGTAGAGCATCCCACACGTACGAATGCTCCACTTGCGGGTTTCACATGCCACCAACTCCACATTCACAGGCAACTTCAGCGCCACAGCCGTTTTCAGATAGCCCTCAATGAAAAGGCTCTAGACGCAAATATTGGTGTGAGAGCTAATTCAATCAAGGAAACACTGCATGTTGGTGAAGGGCATATTGAAGAAGGATCAGCCGAGTGGTTCTTGTGGGAGAACAACTCCATTTGGCTCACTAACTTCACACACCATCAGGCTTCCAAGCAGCTCTCAAGGAAACTCAGTTTTCACACTCTATGCTTAGTGCCCTTTGAGTGCATTATCAAGGAATGAACCTGGTAGAGCATCCCACACAAACGAATGCTCCACATGCGGGTTTCACATGCCACCAACTCCACATTCACAGGCAACTTCAGCGCCACAGCCGTTTTCAGATAGCCCTCAATGCAAAGGCTCTAGACGCAAATATTGGTGTGAGAGCTAATTCAATCAAGGAAACACTGCATGTTGGTGAAGGGCATATTGAAGAAGGATCAGCCGAGTGGTTCTTGTGGGAGAACAACTCCATTTGGCTCACTAACTTCACACACCATCAGGCTTCCAAGCAGCTCTCAAGGAAACTCAGTTTTCACACTCTATGCTTAGTGCCCTTTGAGTGCCTAGGAATGAAATGAAGCTTGGAGAGCATCCCACATAAACGAATGCTCCACATGCGGGTTTCACATGCCACCAACTCCACATTCACAGACAACTTCAGCGCCACAGCCGTTTTCAGATAGCCCTCAATGCAAAGGCTCTAGACGCAAATATTGGTGTGAGAGCTAATTCAATCAAGGAAACACTGCATGTTGGTTAAGGGCATATTGAAGAAGGATCAGCCGAGTGGTTCTTGTGGGAGAACAACTCCATTTGGCTCTCTAACTTCACACACCATCAGGCTTCCAAGCAGCTCTCAAGGAAACTCAGTTTTCACACTCTATGCTTAGTGCCCTTTGAGTGCCTTGGACTGAAATGAAGCTTGGAGAGCATCCCACATAAACGAATGCTCCACATGCGGGTTTCACATGCCACCAACTCCACATTCACAGGCAACTTCAGCGCCACAGCCGTTTTCAGATAGCCCTCAATGCAAAGGCTCTAGACGCAAATATTGGTGTGAGAGCTAATTCAATCAAGGAAACACTGCATATTGGTGAAGGGCATATTGAAGAAGGATCAGCCGAGTGGTTCTTGTGGGAGATCAACTCCATTTTGCTCACTAACTTCACACACCATCAGGCTTCCAAGCAACTCTTATGGAAACTCAGTTTTCACACTCTATTCTTATTGCCCTTTGAGTGCATTATCTAGGAATGAACCTGGTAGAGCATCCCACACAAACGAATGCTCCACATGCGGGTTTCACATGCCACCAACTCCACATTCACAGGCAACTTCAGCGCCACAGCCGTTTTCAGATAGCCCTCAATGCAAAGGCTCTAGACGCAAATATTGGTGTGAGAGCTAATTCAATCAAGGAAACACTGCATGTTGGTGAAGGGCATATTGAAGAAGGATCAGCCGAGTGGTTCTTGTGGGAGAACAACTCCATTTGGCTCACTAACTTCACACACCATCAGGCTTAAAAGCAGCTCTCAAGGAAACTCAGTTTTCACACTCTATGCTTAGTGCCCTTTGAGTGCATTATCTAGGAATGAACCTGGTAGAGCGTCCCACACAAACGAATGCTCCACATGCGGGTTTCACATGCCACCAACTCCACATTCACAGGCAACTTCAGCGCCACAGCCGTTTTCAGATAGCCCTCAATGCAAAGGCTCTAGACGCAAATATTGGTGTGAGAGCTAATTCAATCAAGGAAACACTGCATGTTGGTGAAGGGCATATTGAAGAAGGATCAGCCGAGTGGTTCTTGTGGGAGAACAACTCCATTTGGCACACTAACGTCACACACCATCAGGCTTCCAAGCAGCTCTCAAGGAAACTCAGTTTTCACACTCTATGCTTATTGCCCTATGAGTGCCTAGGACTGAAATGAAGCTTGGAGAGCATCCCACACAAACGAATGCTCCACATGCGGGTTTGACATGCCACCAACTCCACATTCACAGGCAACTTCAGCGCCACAGCCGTTTTCAGATAGCCCTCAATGCAAAGGCTCTAGACGCAAATATTGGTGTGAGAGCTAATTCAGTCAAGGAAACACTGCATGTTGGTGAAGGGCATATTGAAGAAGGATCAGCCAAGTGGTTCTTGTGGCAGAACAACTCCATTTGGCTCACTAACTTCACACACCATCAGGCTTCCAAGCAGCTCTCAAGGAAACTCAGTTTTCACACTCTATGCTTAGTGCCCTTTGAGTGCATTATCTAGGAATGAACATGGTAGAGCATCCCACACGTACGAATGCTCCACTTGCGGTTTTCACATGCCACCAACTCCACATTCACAGCAACTTCAGCGCCACAGTCGTTTTCAGATAGCCCTCAATGCAAAGGCTCTAGACGCAAATATTGGTGTGAGAGCTGATTCAATCAAGGAAACACTGCATGTTGGTGAAGGGCATATTGAAGAAGGATCAGCCGAGTGGTTCTTGTGGGAGAACAACTCCATTTGGCTCACTAACTTCACACACCATCAGGCTTCCAAGCAGCTCTCAAGGAAACTCAGTTTTCACACTCTATGCTTAGTGCTCTTTGTGTGCCTAGGACTGAAATGAAGCTTGCAGAGCATCCCACATAAACGAATGCTCCACATGCGGGTTTCACATGCCACCAACTCCACATTCACAGGCAACTTCAGCGCCACAGCCGTTTTCAGATAGCCCTCAATGCAAAGGCTCTAGACGCAAATATTGGTGTGAGAGCTAATTCAATCAAGGAAACACTGCATGTTGGTGAAGGGCATATTGAAGAAGGATCAGCTGAGTAGTTCTTGTGGGAGAACAACTCCATTTGGCTCACTAACTTCACACACCATCAGGCTTCCAAGCAGCTCTCAAGGAAACTCAGTTTTCACACTCTATGCTTAGTGCCCTTTGAGTGCATTATCTAGGAATGAACCTGGTAGAGCATCCCACACAAACGAATGCTCCACATGCGGGTTTCACATGCCACCAACTCCACATTCACAGGCAACTTCAGCGCCACAGCCGTTTTCAGATAGCCCTCAATGCAAAGGCTCTAGACGCCAATATTGATGTGAGAGCTAATTCAATCAAGGAAACACTGCATGTTGGTGAAGGGCATATTGAAGAAGGATCAGCCGAGTGGTTCTTGTGGGAGAACAACTCCATTTGGCTCACTAACTTCACACACCATCAGGCTTCCAAGCAGCTCTCAAGGAAACTCAGTTTTCACACTCTATGCTTAGTGCTCTTTGAGTGCATTATCTAGGAATGAACCTGGTAGAGCATCCCACATAAACGAATGCTCCACATGCGGGTTTCACATGCCACCAACTCCACATTCACAGGCAACTTCAGCGCCACAGCCGTTTTCAGATAGCCCTCAATGCAAAGGCTCTAGACGCAAATATTGGTGTGAGAGCTAATTCAATCAAGGAAACACTGCATGTTGGTGAAGGGCATATTGAAGAAGGATCAGCCGAGTGGTTCTTGTGGGAGAACAACTCCATTTGGCTCACTAACTTCACACACCATCAGGCTTCCAAGCAGCTCTCAAGGAAACTCAGTTTTCACACTCTATGCTTATTGCCCTTTAAGTGCATTATCTAGGAATGAACCTGGTAGAGCATCCCACACGTACGAATGCTCCACTTGCGGGTTTCACATGCCACCAACTCCACATTCACAGGCAACTTCAGCGCCACAGCCGTTTTCAGATAGCCCTCAATGCAAAGGCTCTAGACGCAAATATTGGTGTGAGAGCTAATTCAATCAAGGAAACACTGCATGTTGGTGAAGGGCATATTGAAGAAGGATCAGCCGAGTGGTTCTTGTGGGAGAACAACTCCATTTGGCTCTCTAACTTCACACACCATCAGGCTTCCAAGCAGCTCTCAAGGAAACTCAGTTTTCACACTCTATGCTTAGTGCCCTTTGAGTGCCTAGGACTAAAATGAAGCTTGGAGAGCATCCCACACAAACGAATGCTCCACATGCGGGTTTCACATGCCACCAACTCCACATTCACAGGCAACTTCAGCGCCACAGCCATTTTCAGATAGCCCTCAATGCAAAGGCTCTAGACGCAAATATTGGTGTGAGAGCTAATTCAATCAAGGAAACACTGCATGTTGGTGAAGGGCATATTGAAGAAGGATCAGCCGAGTGGTTCTTGTGGGAGAACAACTCCATTTGGCTCACTAACTTCACACACCATCAGGCTTCCAAGCAACTCTTATGGAAACTCAGTTTTCACACTCTATTCTTATTGCCCTTTGAGTGCATTATCTAGGAATGAACCTGGTAGAGCATCCCACACAAACGAATGCTCCACATGCGGGTTTCACATGCCACCAACTCCACATTCACAGGCAACTTCAGCGCCACAGCCGTTTTCAGATAGCCCTCAATGCAAAGGCTCTAGACGCAAATATTGGTGTGAGAGCTAATTCAATCAAGGAAACACTGCATGTTGGTGAAGGGCATATTGAAGAAGGATCAGCCGAGTGGTTCTTGTGGGAGAACAACTCCATTTGGCTCACTAACTTCACACACCATCAGGCTTCCAACCAGCTCTCAAGGAAACTCAGTTTTCACACTCTATGCTTAGTGCCCTTTGAGTGCCTAGGAATGAAATGAAGCTTGGAGAGCATCCCACATAAACGAATGCTCCACATGCGGGTTTCACATGCCACCAACTCCACATTCACAGACAACTTCAGCGCCACAGCCGTTTTCAGATAGCCCTCAATGCAAAGGCTCTAGACGCAAATATTGGTGTGAGAGCTAATTCAATCAAGGAAACACTGCATGTTGGTGAAGGGCATATTGAAGAAGGATCAGCCGAGTGGTTCTTGTGGGAGAACAACTCCATTTGGCTCTCTAACTTCACACACCATCAGGCTTCCAAGCAGCTCTCAAGGAAACTCAGTTTTCACACTCTATGCTTAGTGCCCTTTGAGTGCCTTGGACTGAAAAGAATCTTGGAGAGCATCCCACATAAACGAATGCTCCACATGCGGGTTTCACATGCCACCAACTCCACATTCACAGGCAACTTCAGCGCCACAGCCGTTTTCAGATAGCCCTCAATGCAAAGGCTCTAGACGCAAATATTGGTGTGAGAGCTAATTCAATCAAGGAAACACTGCATATTGGTGAAGGGCATATTGAAGAAGGATCAGCCGAGTGGTTCTTGTGGGAGATCAACTCCATTTTGCTCACTAACTTCACACACCATCAGGCTTCCAAGCAACTCTTATGGAAACTCAGTTTTCACACTCTATTCTTATTGCCCTTTGAGTGCATTATCTAGGAATGAACCTGGTAGAGCATCCCACACAAACGAATGCTCCACATGCGGGTTTCACATGCCACCAACTCCACATTCACAGGCAACGTCAGCGCCACAGCCGTTTTCAGATAGCCCTCAATGCAAAGGCTCTAGACGCAAATATTGGTGTGAGAGCTAATTCAATCAAGGAAACACTGCATGTTGGTGAAGGGCATATTGAAGAAGGATCAGCCGAGTGGTTCTTGTGGGAGAACAACTCCATTTGGCTCACTAACTTCACACACCATCAGGCTTAAAAGCAGCTCTCAAGGAAACTCAGTTTTCACACTCTATGCTTAGTGCCCTTTGAGTGCATTATCTAGGAATGAACCTGGTAGAGCGTCCCACACAAACGAATGCTCCACATGCGGGTTTCACATGCCACCAACTCCACATTCACAGGCAACTTCAGCGCCACAGCCGTTTTCAGATAGCCCTCAATGCAAAGGCTCTAGACGCAAATATTGGTGTGAGAGCTAATTCAATCAAGGAAACACTGCATGTTGGTGAAGGGCATATTGAAGAAGGATCAGCCGAGTGGTTCTTGTGGGAGAACAACTCCATTTGGCACACTAACGTCACACACCATCAGGCTTCCAAGCAGCTCTCAAGGAAACTCAGTTTTCACACTCTATGCTTATTGCCCTATGAGTGCCTAGGACTGAAATGAAGCTTGGAGAGCATCCCACACAAACGAATGCTCCACATGCGGGTTTGACATGCCACCAACTCCACATTCACAGGCAACTTCAGCGCCACAGCCGTTTTCAGATAGCCCTCAATGCAAAGGCTCTAGACGCAAATATTGGTGTGAGAGCTAATTCAGTCAAGGAAACACTGCATGTTGGTGAAGGGCATATTGAAGAAGGATCAGCCAAGTGGTTCTTGTGGGAGAACAACTCCATTTGGCTCACTAACTTCACACACCATCAGGCTTCCAAGCAGCTCTCAAGGAAACTCAGTTTTCACACTCTATGCTTAGTGCCCTTTGAGTGCATTATCTAGGAATGAACATGGTAGAGCATCCCACACGTACGAATGCTCCACTTGCGGGTTTCACATGCCACCAACTCCACATTCACAGGCAACTTCAGCGCCACAGTCGTTTTCAGATAGCCCTCAATGCAAAGGCTCTAGACGCAAATATTGGTGTGAGAGCTGATTCAATCAAGGAAACACTGCATGTTGGTGAAGGGCATATTGAAGAAGGATCAGCCGAGTGGTTCTTGTGGGAGAACAACTCCATTTGGCTCACTAACTTCACACACCATCAGGCTTCCAAGCAGCTCTCAAGGAAACTCAGTTTTCACACTCTATGCTTAGTGCTCTTTGTGTGCCTAGGACTGAAATGAAGCTTGCAGAGCATCCCACATAAACGAATGCTCCACATGCGGGTTTCACATGCCACCAACTCCACATTCACAGGCAACTTCAGCGCCACAGCCGTTTTCAGATAGCCCTCAATGCAAAGGCTCTAGACGCAAATATTGGTGTGAGAGCTAATTCAATCAAGGAAACACTGCATGTTGGTGAAGGGCATATTGAAGAAGGATCAGCCGAGTGGTTCTTGTGGGAGAACAACTCCATTTGGCTCACTAACTTCACACACCATCAGGCTTCCAAGCAGCTCTCAAGGAAACTCAGTTTTCACACTCTATGCTTAGTGCCCTTTAAGTGCATTATCTAGGAATGAACCTGGTAGAGCATCCCACACGTACGAATGCTCCACTTGCGGGTTTCACATGCCACCAACTCCACATTCACAGGCAACTTCAGCGCCACAGCCGTTTTCAGATAGCCCTCAATGCAAAGGCTTTAGACGCAAATATTGGTGTGAGAGCTAATTCAATCAAGGAAACACTGCATGTTGGTGAAGGGCATATTGAAGAAGGATCAGCCGAGTGGTTCTTGTGGGAGAACAACTCCATTTGGCTCACTAACTTCACACACCATCAGGCTTCCAAGCAGCTCTCAAGGAAACTCAGTTTTCACACTCTATGTTTAGTGCCCTTTGAGTGCATTATCTAGGAATGAACCTGGTAGAGCATCCCACACAAACGAATGCTCCACATGCGGGTTTCACATGCCACCAACTCCACATTCACAGGCAACTTCAGCGCCACAGCCGTTTTCAGATAGCCCTCAATGCAAAGGCTCTAGACGCAAATATTGGTGTGAGAGCTGATTCAATCAAGGAAACACTGCATGTTGGTGAAGGGCATATTGAAGAAGGATCAGCCGAGTGGTTCTTGTGGGAGAACAACTCCATTTGGCTCACTAACTTCACACACCATCAGGTTTCCAAGCAGCTCTCAAGGAAACTCAGTTTTCACACTCTATGTTTAGTGCCCTTTGAGTGCATTATCTAGGAATGAACCTGGTAGAGCATCGAATGAACCTGGTAGAGCATCCCACACAAACAAATGCTCCACATGCGGGTTTCACATGCCACCAACTCCACATTCACAGGCAACTTCAGCGCCACAGCCGTTTTCAGATAGCCCTCAATGCAAAGGCTCTAGACGCAAATATTGGTGTGAGAGCTAATTCAATCAAGGAAACACTGCATGTTGGTGAAGGGCATATTGAAGAAGGATCAGCCGAGTGGTTCTTGTGGGAGAACAACTCCATTTGGCACACTAACGTCACACACCATCAGGCTTCCAAGCAGCTCTCAAGGAAACTCAGTTTTCACACTCTATGCTTAGTGCCATATGAGTGCCTAGGACTGAAAAGAAGGTTGGAGAGCATCCCACACAAACGAATGCTCCACATGCGGGTTTGACATGCCACCAACTCCACATTCACAGGCAACTTCAGCGCCACAGCCGTTTTCAGATAGCCCTCAATGCAAAGGCTCTAGACGCAAATATTGGTGTGAGAGCTAATTCAATCAAGGAAACACTGCATGTTGGTGAAGGGCATATTGAAGAAGGATCAGCCGAGTGGTTCTTGTGGGAGAACAACTCCATTTGGCTCACTAACTTCACACACCATCAGGCTTCCAAGCAGCTCTCAAGGAAACTCAGTTTTCACACTCTATGCTTAGTGCCCTTTGAATGCATTATCTAGGAATGAACCTGGTAGAGCATCCCACACGTACGAATGCTCCACTTGCGGGTTTCACATGCCACCAACTCCACATTCACAGGCAACTTCAGCGCCACAGTCGTTTTCAGATAGCCCTCAATGCAAAGGCTCTAGACGCCAATATTGGTGTGAGAGCTGATTCAATCAAGGAAACACTGCATGTTGGTGAAGGGCATATTGAAGAAGGATCAGCCGAGTGGTTCTTGTGGCAGAACAACTCCATTTGGCTCACTAACTTCACACACCATCAGGCTTCCAAGCAGCTCTCAAGGAAACTCAGTTTTCACACTCTATGCTTAGTGCCCTTTGAGTGCATTATCTAGGAATGAACCTGGTAGAGCATCCCACATAAACGAATGCTCCACATGCGGGTTTCACATGCCACCAACTCCACATTCACAGGCAACTTCAGCGCCACAGCCGTTTTCAGATAGCCCTCAATGCAAAGGCTCTAGACGCAAATATTGGTGTGAGAGCTAATTCAATCAAGGAAACACTGCATGTTGGTGAAGGGCATATTGAAGAAGGAACAGCTGAGTGGTTCTTGTGGGAGAACAACTCCATTTGGCTCACTAACTTCACACACCATCAGGCTTCCAAGCAGCTCTCAAGGAAACTCAGTTTTCACACTCTATGCTTAGTGCCCTTTGAGTGCATTATCTAGGAATGAACCTGGTAGAGCATCCCACACAAACGAATGCTCCACATGCGGGTTTCACATGCCACCAACTCCACATTCACAGGCAACTTCAGCGCCACAGCCTTTTTCAGATAGCCCTCAATGCAAAGGCTCTAGACGCAAATATTGGTGTGAGAGCTAATTCAATCAAGGAAACACTGCATGTTGGTGAAGGGCATATTGAAGAAGGATCAGCCGAGTGGTTCTTGTGGGAGAACAACTCCATTTGGCACACTAACGTCACACACCATCAGGCTTCCAAGCAGCTCTCAAGGAAACTCAGTTTTCACACTCTATGCTTATTGCCCTATGAGTGCCTAGGACTGAAATGAAGCTTGGAGAGCATCCCACACAAACGAATGCTCCACATGCGGGTTTGACATGCCACCAACTCCACATTCACAGGCAACTTCAGCGCCACAGCCGTTTTCAGATAGCCCTCAATGCAAAGGCTCTAGACGCAAATATTGGTGTGAGAGCTAATTCAGTCAAGGAAACACTGCATGTTGGTGAAGGGCATATTGAAGAAGGATCAGCCAAGTGGTTCTTGTGGGAGAACAACTCCATTTGGCTCACTAACTTCACACACCATCAGGCTTCCAAGCAGCTCTCAAGGAAACTTAGTTTTCACACTCTATGCTTAGTGCCCTTTGAGTGCATTATCTAGGAATGAACCTGGTAGAGCATCCCACACAAACGAATGCTCCACTTGCGGGTTTCACATGCCACCAACTCCACATTCACAGGCAACTTCAGCGCCACAGTCGTTTTCAGATAGCCCTCAATGCAAAGGCTCTAGACGCAAATATTGGTGTGAGAGCTGATTCAATCAAGGAAACACTGCATGTTGGTGAAGGGCATATTGAAGAAGGATCAGCCGAGTGGTTCTTGTGGGAGAACAACTCCATTTGGCTCACTAACTTCACACACCATCAGGCTTCCAAGCAGCTCTCAAGGAAACTCAGTTTTCACACTCTATGCTTAGTGCTCTTTGTGTGCCTAGGACTGAAATGAAGCTTGCAGAGCATCCCACATAAACGAATGCTCCACATGCGGGTTTCACATGCCACCAACTCCACATTCACAGGCAACTTCAGCGCCACAGCCGTTTTCAGATAGCCCTCAATGCAAAGGCTCTAGACGCAAATATTGGTGTGAGAGCTAATTCAATCAAGGAAACACTGCATGTTGGTGAAGGGCATATTGAAGAAGGATCAGCCGAGTGGTTCTTGTGGGAGAACAACTCCATTTGGCTCACTAACTTCACACACCATCAGGCTTCCAAGCATCTCTCAAGGAAACTCAGTTTTCACACTCTATGCTTAGTGCCCTTTAAGTGCATTATCTAGGAATGAACCTGGTAGAGCATCCCACACGTACGAATGCTCCACTTGCGGGTTTCACATGCCACCAACTCCACATTCTCAGGCAACTTCAGCGCCACAGCCGTTTTCAGATAGCCCTCAATGCAAAGGCTTTAGACGCAAATATTGGTGTGAGAGCTAATTCAATCAAGGAAACACTGCATGTTGGTGAAGGGCATATTGAAGAAGGATCAGCCGAGTGGTTCTTGTGGGAGAACAACTCCATTTGGCTCGCTAACTTCACACACCATCAGGCTTCCAAGCAGCTCTCAAGGAAACTCAGTTTTCACACTCTATGTTTAGTGCCCTTTGAGTGCATTATCTAGGAATGAACCTGGTAGAGCATCCCACACAAACGAATGCTCCACATGCGGGTTTCACATGCCACCAACTCCACATTCACAGGCAACTTCAGCGCCACAGCCGTTTTCAGATAGCCCTCAATGCAAAGGCTCTAGACGCAAATATTGGTGTGAGAGCTAATTCAATCAAGGAAACACTGCATGTTGGTGAAGGGCATATTGAAGAAGGATCAGCCGAGTGGTTCTTGTGGGAGAACAACTCCATTTGGCTCACTAACTTCACACACCATCAGGCTTCCAAGCAGCTCTCAAGGAAACTCAGTTTTCACACTCTATGCTTAGTGCTCTTTGTGTGCCTAGGACTGAAATGAAGCTGGTAGAGCATCACTCATAAACGAATGCTCCACATGCGGGTTTCACATGCCACCAACTCCACATTCACAGGCAACTTCAGCGCCACAGCCGTTTTCAGATAGCCCTCAATGCAAAGGCTCTAGACGCAAATATTGGTGTGAGAGCTGATTCAATCAAGGAAACACTGCATGTTGGTGAAGGGCATATTGAAGAAGGATCAGCCGAGTGGTTCTTGTGGGAGAACAACTCCATTTGGCTCACTAACTTCACACACCATCAGGTTTCCAAGCAGCTCTCAAGGAAACTCAGTTTTCACACTCTATGTTTAGTGCCCTTTGAGTGCATTATCTAGGAATGAACCTGGTAGAGCATCCCACACAAACAAATGCTCCACATGCGGGTTTCACATGCCACCAACTCCACATTCACAGGCAACTTCAGCGCCACAGCCGTTTTCAGATAGCCCTCAATGCAAAGGCTCTAGACGCAAATATTGGTGTGAGAGCTAATTCAATCAAGGAAACACTGCATGTTGGTGAAGGGCATATTGAAGAAGGATCAGCCGAGTGGTTCTTGTGGGAGAACAACTCCATTTGGCACACTAACGTCACACACCATCAGGCTTCCAAGCAGCTCTCAAGGAAACTCAGTTTTCACACTCTATGCTTAGTGCCATATGAGTGCCTAGGACTCAAAAGAAGGTTGGAGAGCATCCCACACAAACGAATGCTCCACATGCGGGTTTGACATGCCACCAACTCCACATTCACAGGCAACTTCAGCGCCACAGCCGTTTTCAGATAGCCCTCAATGCAAAGGCTCTAGACGCAAATATTGGTGTGAGAGCTAATTCAATCAAGGAAACACTGCATGTTGGTGAAGGGCATATTGAAGAAGGAACAGCTGAGTGGTTCTTGTGGGAGAACAACTCCATTTGGCTCACTAACTTCACACACCATCAGGCTTCCAAGCAGCTCTCAAGGAAACTCAGTTTTCACACTCTATGCTTAGTGCCCTTTGAGTGCATTATCTAGGAATGAACCTGGTAGAGCATCCCACACAAACGAATGCTCCACATGCGGGTTTCACATGCCACCAACTCCACATTCACAGGCAACTTCAGCGCCACAGCCTTTTTCAGATAGCCCTCAATGCAAAGGCTCTAGACGCAAATATTGGTGTGAGAGCTAATTCAATCAAGGAAACACTGCATGTTGGTGAAGGGCATATTGAAGAAGGATCAGCCGAGTGGTTCTTGTGGGAGAACAACTCCATTTGGCACACTAACGTCACACACCATCAGGCTTCCAAGCAGCTCTCAAGGAAACTCAGTTTTCACACTCTATGCTTATTGCCCTATGAGTGCCTAGGACTGAAATGAAGCTTGGAGAGCATCCCACACAAACGAATGCTTCACATGCGGGTTTGACATGCCACCAACTCCACATTCACAGGCAACTTCAGCGCCACAGCCGTTTTCAGATAGCCCTCAATGCAAAGGCTCTAGACGCAAATATTGGTGTGAGAGCTAATTCAGTCAAGGAAACACTGCATGTTGGTGAAGGGCATATTGAAGAAGGATCAGCCAAGTGGTTCTTGTGGGAGAACAACTCCATTTGGCTCACTAACTTCACACACCATCAGGCTTCCAAGCAGCTCTCAAGGAAACTTAGTTTTCACACTCTATGCTTAGTGCCCTTTGAGTGCATTATCTAGGAATGAACATGGTAGAGCATCCCACACGTACGAATGCTCCACTTGCGGGTTTCACATGCCACCAACTCCACATTCACAGGCAACTTCAGCGCCACAGTCGTTTTCAGATAGCCCTCAATGCAAAGGCTCTAGACGCAAATATTGGTGTGAGAGCTGATTCAATCAAGGAAACACTGCATGTTGGTGAAGGGCATATTGAAGAAGGATCAGCCGAGTGGTTCTTGTGGGAGAACAACTCCATTTGGCTCACTAACTTCACACACCATCAGGCTTCCAAGCAGCTCTCAAGGAAACTCAGTTTTCACACTCTATGCTTAGTGCTCTTTGTGTGCTAGGACTGAAATGAAGCTTGCAGAGCATCCCACATAAACGAATGCTCCACATGCGGGTTTCACATGCCACCAACTCCACATTCACAGGCAACTTCAGCGCCACAGCCGTTTTCAGATAGCCCTCAATGCAAAGGCTCTAGACGCAAATATTGGTGTGAGAGCTAATTCAATCAAGGAAACACTGCATGTTGGTGAAGGGCATATTGAAGAAGGATCAGGCCGAGTGGTTCTTGTGGGAGAACAACTCCATTTGGCTCACTAACTTCACACACCATCAGGCTTCCAAGCATCTCTCAAGGAAACTCAGTTTTCACACTCTATGCTTAGTGCCCTTTAAGTGCATTATCTAGGAATGAACCTGGTAGAGCATCCCACACGTACGAATGCTCCACTTGCGGGTTTCACATGCCACCAACTCCACATTCACAGGCAACTTCAGCGCCACAGCCGTTTTCAGATAGCCCTCAATGCAAAGGCTTTAGACGCAAATATTGGTGTGAGAGCTAATTCAATCAAGGAAACACTGCATGTTGGTGAAGGGCATATTGAAGAAGGATCAGCCGAGTGGTTCTTGTGGGAGAACAACTCCATTTGGCTCACTAACTTCACACACCATCAGGCTTCCAAGCAGCTCTCAAGGAAACTCAGTTTTCACACTCTATGTTTAGTGCCCTTTGAGTGCATTATCTAGGAATGAACCTGGTAGAGCATCCCACACAAACGAATGCTCCACATGCGGGTTTCACATGCCACCAACTCCACATTCACAGGCAACTTCAGCGCCACAGCCGTTTTCACATAGCCCTCAATGCAAAGGCTCTAGACGCAAATATTGGTGTGAGAGCTAATTCAATCAAGGAAACACTGCATGTTGGTGAAGGGCATATTGAAGAAGGATCAGCCGAGTGGTTCTTGTGGGAGAACAACTCCATTTGGCTCACTAACTTCACACACCATCAGGCTTCCAAGCAGCTCTCAAGGAAACTCAGTTTTCACACTCTATGCTTAGTGCTCTTTGTGTGCCTAGGACTGAAATGAAGCTGGTAGAGCATCACTCATAAACGAATGCTCCACATGCGGGTTTCACATGCCACCAACTCCACATTCACAGGCAACTTCAGCGCCACAGCCGTTTTCAGATAGCCCTCAATGCAAAGGCTCTAGACGCAAATATTGGTGTGAGAGCTGATTCAATCAAGGAAACACTGCATGTTGGTGAAGGGCATATTGAAGAAGGATCAGCCGAGTGGTTCTTGTGGGAGAACAACTCCATTTGGCTCACTAACTTCACACACCATCAGGTTTCCAAGCAGCTCTCAAGGAAACTCAGTTTTCACACTCTATGTTTAGTGCCCTTTGAGTGCATTATCTAGGAATGAACCTGGTAGAGCATCCCACACAAACAAATGCTCCACATGCGGGTTTCACATGCCACCAACTCCACATTCACAGGCAACTTCAGCGCCACAGCCGTTTTCAGATAGCCCTCAATGCAAAGGCTCTAGACGCAAATATTGGTGTGAGAGCTAATTCAATCAAGGAAACACTGCATGTTGGTGAAGGGCATATTGAAGAAGGATCAGCCGAGTGGTTCTTGTGGGAGAACAACTCCATTTGGCACACTAACGTCACACACCATCAGGCTTCCAAGCAGCTCTCAAGGAAACTCAGTTTTCACACTCTATGCTTAGTGCCATATGAGTGCCTAGGACTGAAAAGAAGGTTGGAGAGCATCCCACACAAACGAATGCTCCACATGCGGGTTTGACATGCCACCAACTCCACATTCACAGGCAACTTCAGCGCCACAGCCGTTTTCAGATAGCCCTCAATGCAAAGGCTCTAGACGCAAATATTGGTGTGAGAGCTAATTCAATCAAGGAAACACTGCATGTTGGTGAAGGCATATTGAAGAAGGATCAGCCGAGTGGTTCTTGTGGGAGAACAACTCCATTTGGCTCACTAACTTCACACACCATCAGGCTTCCAAGCAGCTCTCAAGGAAACTCAGTTTTCACACTCTATGCTTAGTGCCCTTTGAATGCATTATCTAGGAATGAACCTGGTAGAGCATCCCACACGTACGAATGCTCCACTTGCGGGTTTCACATGCCACCAACTCCACATTCACAGGCAACTTCAGCGCCACAGTCGTTTTCAGATAGCCCTCAATGCAAAGGCTCTAGACGCAAATATTGGTGTGAGAGCTGATTCAATCAAGGAAACACTGCATGTTGGTGAAGGGCATATTGAAGAAGGATCAGCCGAGTGGTTCTTGTGGCAGAACAACTCCATTTGGCTCACTAACTTCACACACCATCAGGCTTCCAAGCAGCTCTCAAGGAAACTCAGTTTTCACACTCTATGCTTAGTGCCCTTTGAGTGCATTATCTAGGAATGAACCTGGTAGAGCATCCCACATAAACGAATGCTCCACATGCGGGTTTCACATGCCACCAACTCCACATTCACAGGCAACTTCAGCGCCACAGCCGTTTTCAGATAGCCCTCAATGCAAAGGCTCTAGACGCAAATATTGGTGTGAGAGCTAATTCAATCAAGGAAACACTGCATGTTGGTGAAGGGCATATTGAAGAAGGAACAGCTGAGTGGTTCTTGTGGGAGAACAACTCCATTTGGCTCACTAACTTCACACACCATCAGGCTTCCAAGCAGCTCTCAAGGAAACTCAGTTTTCACACTCTATGCTTAGTGCCCTTTGAGTGCATTATCTAGGAATGAACCTGGTAGAGCATCCCACACAAACGAATGCTCCACATGCGGGTTTCACATGCCACCAACTCCACATTCACAGGCAACTTCAGCGCCACAGCCGTTTTCAGATAGCCCTCAATGCAAAGGCTCTAGACGCAAATATTGGTGTGAGAGCTAATTCAATCAAGGAAACACTGCATGTTGGTGAAGGGCATATTGAAGAAGGATCAGCCGAGTGGTTCTTGTGGGAGAACAACTCCATTTGGCTCACTAACTTCACACACCATCAGGCTTCCAAGCAGCTCTCAAGGAAACTCAGTTTTCACACTCTATGCTTAGTGCCCTTTGAGTGCATTATCTAGGAATGAACCTGGTAGAGCATCCCACATAAACGAATGCTCCACATGCGGGTTTCACATGCCACCAACTCCACATTCACAGGCAACTTCCGCGCCACAGCCGTTTTCAGATAGCCCTCAATGCAAAGGCTCTAGACGCAAATATTGGTGTGAGAGCTAATTCAATCAAGGAAACACTGCATGTTGGTGAAGGGCATATTGAAGAAGGATCAGCCGAGTGGTTCTTGTGGGAGAACAACTCCATTTGGCTCACTAACTTCACACACCATCAGGCTTCCAAGCAGCTCTCAAGGAAACTCAGTTTTCACACTCTATGCTTAGTGCCCTTTGAGTGCATTTTCTAGGAATGAACCTGGTAGAGCATCCCACATAAACGAATGCTCCACATGCGGGTTTCACATGCCACCAACTCCACATTCACAGGCAACTTCAGCGCCACAGCCGTTTTCACATAGCCCTCAATGCAAAGGCTCTAGACGCAAATATTGGTGTGAGAGCTAATTCAATCAAGGAAACACTGCATGTTGGTGAAGGGCATATTGAAGAAGGATCAGCCGAGTGGTTCTTGTGGGAGAACAACTCCATTTGGCTCACTAACTTCACACACCATCAGGCTTCCAAGCAGCTCTCAAGGAAACTCAGTTTTCACACTCTATGCTTAGTGCCCTTTGTATGGCTAGGACTGAAATGAAGCTGGTAGAGCATCCCACACAAACGAATGCTCCACATGCGGGTTTCACATGCCACCAACTCCACATTCACAGGCAACTTCAGCGCCACAGCCGTTTTCAGATAGCCCTCAATGCAAAGGCTCTAGACGCAAATATTGGTGTGAGAGCTAATTCAATCAAGGAAACACTGCATGTTGGTGAAGGGCATATTGAAGAAGGATCAGCCGAGTGGTTCTTGTGGGAGAACAACTCCATTTGGCTCACTAACTTCACACACCATCAGGCTTCCAAGCAGCTCTCAAGGAAACTGTTTTCACACTCTATGCTTATTGCCCTTTGAGTGCATTATCTAGGAATGAACCTGGTAGAGCATCCCACACGTACGAATGCTCCACATGCGGGTTTCACATGCCACCAACTCCACATTCACAGGCAACTTCAGCGCCACAGCCGTTTTCAGATAGCCCTCAATGCAAAGGCTTTAGACACAAATATTGGTGTGAGAGCTAATTCAATTAAGGAAACACTGCATGTTGGTGAAGGGCATATTGAAGAAGGATCAGCCGAGTGGTTCTTGTGGGAGAACAACTCCATTTGGCTCACTAACTTCACACACCATCAGGCTTCCAAGCAGCTCTCAAGGAAACTCAGTTTTCACACTCTATGTTTAGTGCCCTTTGAGTGCATTATCTAGGAATGAACCTGGTAGAGCATCCCACACAAACGAATGTTCCACATGCGGGTTTCACATGCCACCAACTCCACATTCACAGGCAACTTCAGCGCCACAGCCGTTTTCAGATAGCCCTCAATGCAAAGGCTCTAGACGCAAATATTGGTGTGAGAGCTAATTCAATCAAGGAAACACTGCATGTTGGTGAAGGGCATATTGAAGAAGGATCAGCCGAGTGGTTCTTGTGGGAGAACAACTCCATTTGGCTCACTAACTTCACACACCATCAGGCTTCCAAGCAGCTCTCAAGGAAACTCAGTTTTCACACTCTATGCTTAGTGCCCTTTGAATGCATTATCTAGGAATGAACATGGTAGAGCATCCCACACGTACGAATGCTCCACTTGCGGGTTTCACATGCCACCAACTCCACATTCACAGGCAACTTCAGCGCCACAGTCGTTTTCAGATAGCCCTCAATGCAAAGGCTCTAGACGCAAATATTGGTGTGAGAGCTGATTCAATCAAGGAAACACTGCATGTTGGTGAAGGGCATATTGAAGAAGGATCAGCCGAGTGGTTCTTGTGGGAGAACAACTCCATTTGGCTCACTAACTTCACACACCATCAGGCTTCCAAGCAGCTCTCAAGGAAACTCAGTTTTCACACTCTATGCTTAGTGCCCTTTGAGTGCATTATCTAGGAATGAACCTGGTAGAGCATCCCACATAAACGAATGCTCCACATGCGGGTTTCACATGCCACCAACTCCACATTCACAGGCAACTTCAGCGCCACAGCTGTTTTCAGATAGCCCTCAATGCAAAGGCTCTAGACGCAAATATTGGTGTGAGAGCTAATTCAATCAAGGAAACACTGCATGTTGGTGAAGGGCATATTGAAGAAGGATCAGCCGAGTGGTTCTTGTGGGAGAACAACTCCATTTGGCTCACTAACTTCACACACCATCAGGCTTCCAAGCATCTCTCAAGGAAACTCAGTTTTCACACTCTATGCTTAGTGCTCTATGTGTTCCTAGGACTGAAATGAAGCTTGGTCAGCATCCCACACAAACGAATGCTCCACATGCGGGTTTCACATGCCACCAACTCCACATTCTCAGGCAACTTCAGCGCCACAGCCGTTTTCAGATAGCCCTCAATGCAAAGGCTCTAGACGCAAATATTGGTGTGAGAGCTAATTCAATCAAGGAAACACTGCATGTTGGTGAAGGGCATATTGAAGAAGGATCAGCCGAGTGGTTCTTGTGGGAGAACAACTCCATTTGGCTCACTCACTTCACACACCATCAGGCTTCCAAGCAGCTCTCAAGGAAACTCAGTTTTCACACTCTATGTTTAGTGCCCTTTGAATGCATTATCTAGGAATGAACCTGGTAGAGCATCCCACACAAACGAATGTTCCACATGCGGGTTTCACATGCCACCAACTCCACATTCACAGGCAACTTCAGCGCCACAGCCGTTTTCAGATAGCCCTCAATGCAAAGGCTCTAGACGCAAATATTGGTGTGAGAGCTAATTCAATCAAGGAAACACTGCATGTTGGTGAAGGGCATATTGAAGAAGGATCAGCAGAGTGGTTCTTGTGGGAGAACAACTCCATTTGGCTCACTAACTTCACACACCATCAGGCTTCCAAGCAGCTCTCAAGGAAACTCAGTTTTCACACTCTATGCTTAGTGCCCTTTGAGTGCATTATCTAGGAATGAACCTGGTAGAGCATCCCACACAAACGAATGCTCCACATGCGGATTTCACATGCCACCAACTCCACATTCACAGGCAACTTCAGCGCCACAGCCGTTTTCAGATAGCCCTCAATGCAAAGGCTCTAGACACAAATATTGGTGTGAGAGCTAATTCAATCAAGGAAACACTGCATGTTGGTGAAGGGCATATTGAAGAAGGATCAGCCGAGTGGTTCTTGTGGGAGAACAACTCCATTTGGCTCACTAACTTCACACACCATCAGGCTTCCAAGCAGCTCTCAAGGAAACTCAGTTTTCACACTCTATGCTTAGTGCTCTATGTGTTCCTAGGACTGAAATGAAGCTTGGTCAGCATCCCACACAAACGAATGCTCCACATGCGGGTTTCACATGCCACCAACTCCACATTCTCAGGCAACTTCAGCGCCACAGCCGTTTTCAGATAGCCCTCAATGCAAAGGCTCTAGACGCAAATATTGGTGTGAGAGCTAATTCAATCAAGGAAACACTGCATGTTGGTGAAGGGCATATTGAAGAAGGATCAGCCGAGTGGTTCTTGTGGGAGAACAACTCCATTTGGCTCACTAACTTCACACACCATCAGGCTTCCAAGCAGCTCTCAAGGAAACTCAGTTTTCACACTCTATGCTTAGTGCCCTTTGAGTGCATTATCTAGGAATGAACCTGGTAGAGCATCCCACACAAACGAATGCTCCACATGCGGGTTTCACATGCCACCAACTCCACATTCACAGGCAACTTCAGCGCCACAGCCGTTTTCAGATAGCCCTCAATGCAAAGGCTCTAGACGCAAATATTGGTGTGAGAGCTAATTCAATCAAGGAAACACTGCATGTTGGTGAAGGGCATATTGAAGAAGGATCAGCCGAGTGGTTCTTGTGGGAGAACAACTCCATTTGGCTCACTAACTTCACACACCATCAGGCTTCCAAGCAGCTCTCAAGGAAACTCAGTTTTCACACTCTATGTTTAGTGCCCTTTGAATGTATTATCTAGGAATGAACCTGGTAGAGCATCCCACACAAACGAATGCTCCACATGCGGGTTTCACATGCCACCAACTCCACATTCACAGGCAACTTCAGCGCCACAGCCGTTTTCAGATAGCCCTCAATGCAAAGGCTCTAGACGCAAATATTGGTGTGAGAGCTAATTCAATCAAGGAAACACTGCATGTTGGTGAAGGGCATATTGAAGAAGGATCAGCCGAGTGGTTCTTGTGGGAGAACAACTCCATTTGGCTCACTAACTACACACACCATCAGGCTTCCAAGCAGCTCTCAAGGAAACTCAGTTTTCACACTCTATGCTTAGTGCCCTTTGAGTGCATTATCTAGGAATGAACCTGGTAGAGCATCCCACACAAACGAATGCTCCACATGCGGGTTTCACATGCCACCAACTCCACATTCTCAGGCAACTTCAGCGCCACAGCCGTTTTCAGATAGCCCTCAATGCAAAGGCTCTAGACGCAAATATTGGTGTGAGAGCTAATTCAATCAAGGAAACACTGCATGTTGGTGAAGGGCATATTGAAGAAGGATCAGCTGAGTGGTTCTTGTGGGAGAACAACTCCATTTGGCTCACTAACTTCACACACCATCAGGCTTCCAAGCAGCTCTCAAGGAAACTCAGTTTTCACACTCTATGCTTAGTGCCCTTTGAGTGCATTATCTAGGAATGAACCTGGTAGAGCATCCCACACAAACGAATGCTCCACATGCGGGTTTCACATGCCACCAACTCCACATTCACAGGCAACTTCAGCGCCACAGCCGTTTTCAGATAGCCCTCAATGCAAAGGCTCTAGACGCAAATATTGGTGTGAGAGCTAATTCAATCAAGGAAACACTGCATGTTGGTGAAGGGCATATTGAAGAAGGATCAGCCGAGTGGTTCTTATGGCAGAACAACTCCATTTGGCTCACTAACTTCACACACCATCAGGCTTCCAAGCAGCTCTCAAGGAAACTCAGTTTTCACACTCTATGCTTAGTGCCCTTTGAATGTATTATCTAGGAATGAACCTGGTAGAGCATCCCACACAAACGAATGCTCCACATGCGGGGTTTCACATGCCACCAACTCCACATTCACAGGCAACTTCAGCGCCACAGCCGTTTTCAGATAGCCCTCAATGCAAAGGCGCTAGACGCAAATATTGGTGTGAGAGCTAATTCAATCAAGGAAACACTGCATGTTGGTGAAGGGATATTGAAGAAGGATCAGCCGAGTGGTTCTTGTGGGAGAACAACTCCATTTGGCTCACTAACTTCACACACCATTAGGCTTCCAAGCAGCTCTCAAGGAAACTCAGTTTTCACACTCTATGCTTAGTGCCCTTTGAGTGCATTATCTAGGAATGAACCTGTTAGAGCATCCCACACAAACGAATGCTCCACATGCGGGTTTCACATGCCACCAACTCCTCATTCACAGGCAACTTCAGCGCCACAGCCGTTTTCAGATAGCCCTCAATGCAAAGGGCTCTAGACGCAAATATTGGTGTGAGAGCTAATTCAATCAAGGAAACACTGCATGTTGGTGAAGGGCATATTGAAGAAGGATCAGCAGAGTGGTTCTTGTGGGAGAACAACTCCATTTGGCTCACTAACTTCACACACCATCAGGCTTCCAAGCAGCTCTCAAGGAAACTCAGTTTTCACACTCTATGTTTAGTGCCCTTTGAATGTATTATCTAGGAATGAACCTGGTAGAGCATCCCACACAAACGAATGCTCCACATGCGGGTTTCACATGCCACCAACTCCACATTCACAGGCAACTTCAGCGCCACAGCCGTTTTCAGATAGCCCTCATTGCAAAGGCTCTAGACGCAAATATTGGTGTGAGAGCTAATTCAATCAAGGAAACACTGCATGTTGGTGAAGGGATATTGAAGAAGGATCAGCCGAGTGGTTCTTGTGGGAGAACAACTCCATTTGCTCACTAACTTCACACACCATTAGGCTTCCAAGCAGCTCTCAAGGAAACTCAGTTTTCACACTCTATGCTTAGTGCCCTTTGAGTGCATTATCTAGGAATGAACCTGGTAGAGCATCCCACACAAACGAATGCTCCACATGCGGGTTTCACATGCCACCAACTCCTCATTCACAGGCAACTTCAGCGCCACAGCCGTTTCAGATAGCCCTCAATGCAAAGGCTCTAGACGCAAATATTGGTGTGAGAGCTAATTCAATCAAGGAAACACTGCATGTTGGTGAAGGGCATATTGAAGAAGGATCAGCCGAGTGGTTCTTGTGGGAGAACAACTCCATTTGGCTCACTAACTTCACACACCATCAGGCTTCCAAGCAGCTCTCAAGGAAACTCAGTTTTCACACTCTATGTTTAGTGCCCTTTGAATGTATTATCTAGGAATGAACCTGGTAGAGCATCCCACACAAACGAATGCTCCACATGCGGGTTTCACATGCCACCAACTCCACATTCACAGGCAACTTCAGCGACACAGCCGTTTTTCAGATAGCCCTCATTGCAAAGGCTCTAGACGCAAATATTGGTGTGAGAGCTAATTCAATCAAGGAAACACTGCATGTTGGTGAAGGGATATTGAAGAAGGATCAGCCGAGTGGTTCTTGTGGGAGAACAACTCCATTTGGCTCACTAACTTCACACACCATTAGGCTTCCAAGCAGCTCTCAAGGAAACTCAGTTTTCACACTCTATGCTTAGTGCCCTTTGAGTGCATTATCTAGGAATGAACCTGGTAGAGCATCCCACACAAACGAATGCTCCACATGCGGGTTTCACATGCCACCAACTCCTCATTCACAGGCAACTTCAGCGCCACAGCCGTTTTCAGATAGCCCTCAATGCAAAGGCTCTAGACGCAAATATTGGTGTGAGAGCTAATTCAATCAAGGAAACACTGCATGTTGGTGAAGGGATATTGAAGAAGGATCAGCCGAGTGGTTCTTGTGGGAGAACAACTCCATTTGGCTCACTAACTTCACACACCATCAGGCTTCCAAGCAGCTCTCAAGGAAACTCAGTTTTCACATTCTATGCTTAGTGCCCTTTGAGTGCATTATCTAGGAATGAACCTGGTATAGCATCCCACACAAACGAATGCTCCACATGCGGTTTTCACATGCCACCAACTCCACATTCACAGGCAACTTCAGCGCCACAGCCGTTTTTTAGATAGCCCTCAATGCAAAGGCTCTAGACGCAAATATTGGTGTGAGAGCTAATTCAATCAAGGAAACACTGCATGTTGGTGAAGGGCATATTGAAGAAGGATCAGCCGAGTGGTTCTTGTGGGAGAACAACTCCATTTGGCTCACTAACTTCACACACCATCAGGCTTCCAAGCAGCTCTCAAGGAAACTCAGTTTTCACACTCTATGCTTAGTGCCCTTTGAATGTATTATCTAGGAATGAACCTGGTAGAGCATCCCACACAAACGAATGCTCCACATGCGGGTTTCACATGCCACCAACTCCACATTCACAGGCAACTTCCGCGCCACAGCCGTTTTCAGATAGCCCTCAATGCAAAGGCTCTAGACGCAAATATTGGTGTGAGAGCTAATTCAATCAAGGAAACACTGCATGTTGGTGAAGGGCATATTGAAGAAGGATCAGCCGAGTGGTTCTTGTGGGAGAACAACTCCATTTGGCTCACTAACTTCACACACCATCAGGCTTCCAAGCAGCTCTCAAGAAACTCAGTTTTCACACTCTATGCTTAGTGCCCTTTGAGTGCATTATCTAGGAATGAACCTGGTAGAGCATCCCACACAAACGAATGCTCCACATGCGGGTTTCACATGCCACCAACTCCACATTCTCAGGCAACTTCAGCGCCACAGCCGTTTTCAGATAGCCCTCAATGCAAAGGCTCTAGACGCAAATATTGGTGTGAGAGCTAATTTCAATCAAGGAAACACTGCATGTTGGTGAAGGGCATATTGAAGAAGGATCAGCCGAGTGGTTCTTGTGGGAGAACAACTCCATTTGGCTCACTAACTTCACACACCATCAGGCTTCCAAGCAGCTCTCAAGGAAACTCAGTTTTCACACTCTATGTTTAGTGCCCTTTGAATGTATTATCTAGGAATGAACCTGGTAGAGCATCCCACACAAACGAATGCTCCACATGCGGGTTTCACATGCCACCAACTCCACATTCACAGGCAACTTCAGCGCCACAGCCGTTTTCAGATAGCCCTCAATGCAAAGGCTCTAGACGCAAATATTGGTGTGAGAGCTAATTCAATCAAGGAAACACTGCATGTTGGTGAAGGGCATATTGAAGAAGGATCAGCCTAGTGGTTCTTGTGGCAGAACAACTCCATTTGGCTCACTAACTTCACACACCATCAGGCTTCCAAGCAGCTCTCAAGGAAACTCAGTTTTCACACTCTTTGTTTAGTGCCCTTTGAATGCATTATCTAGGAATGAACCTGGTAGAGCATCCCACACAAACGAATGCTCCACATGCGGGTTTCACATGCCACCAACTCCACATTCACAGGCAACTTCAGCGCCACAGCCGTTTTCAGATAGCCCTCAATGCAAAGGCTCTAGACGCAAATATTGGTGTGAGAGCTAATTCAATCAAGGAAACACTGCATGTTGGTGAAGGGCATATTGAAGAAGGATCAGCCGAGTGGTTCTTGTGGGAGAACAACTCCATTTGGCTCACTAACTTCACACACCATCAGGCTTCCAAGCAGCTCTCAAGGAAACTCAGTTTTCACACTCTATGCTTAGTGCCCTTTGAGTGCATTATCTAGGAATGAACCTGGTAGAGCATCCCACACAAACGAATGCTCCACATGCGGGTTTCACATGCCACCAACTCCACATTCTCAGGCAACTTCAGCGCCACAGCCGTTTTCAGATAGCCCTCAATGCAAAGGCTCTAGACGCAAATATTGGTGTGAGAGCTAATTCAATCAAGGAAACACTGCATGTTGGTGAAGGGCATATTGAAGAAGGATCAGCCGAGTGGTTCTTGTGGGAGAACAACTCCATTTGGCTCACTAACTTCACACACCATCAGGCTTCCAAGCAGCTCTCAAGGAAACTCAGTTTTCACACTCTATGTTTAGTGCCCTTTGAATGTATTATCTAGGAATGAACCTGGTAGAGCATCCCACACAAACGAATGCTCCACATGCGGGTTTCACATGCCACCAACTCCACATTCACAGGCAACTTCAGCGCCACAGCCGTTTTCAGATAGCCCTCAATGCAAAGGCTCTAGACGCAAATATTGGTGTGAGAGCTAATTCAATCAAGGAAACACTGCATGTTGGTGAAGGGCATATTGAAGAAGGATCAGCCTAGTGGTTCTTGTGGCAGAACAACTCCATTTGGCTCACTAACTTCACACACCATCAGGCTTCCAAGCAGCTCTCAAGGAAACTCAGTTTTCACACTCTTTGTTTAGTGCCCTTTGAATGCATTATCTAGGAATGAACCTGGTAGAGCATCCCACACAAACGAATGCTCCACATGCGGGTTTCACATGCCACCAACTCCACATTCACAGGCAACTTCAGCGCCACAGCCGTTTTCAGATAGCCCTCAATGCAAAGGCTCTAGACGCAAATATTGGTGTGAGAGCTAATTCAATCAAGGAAACACTGCATGTTGGTGAAGGGATATTGAAGAAGGATCAGCCGAGTGGTTCTTGTGGGAGAACAACTCCATTTGGCTCACTAACTTCACACACTATTAGGCTTCCAAGCAGCTCTCAAGGAAACTCAGTTTTCACACTCTATGCTTAGTGCCCTTTGAGTGCATTATCTAGGAATGAACCTGGTAGAGCATCCCACACAAACGAATGCTCCACATGCGGGTTTCACATGCCACCAACTCCTCATTCACAGGCAAATTCAGCGCCACAGCCGTTTTCAGATAGCCCTCAATGCAAAGGCTCTAGACGCAAATATTGGTGTGAGAGCTAATGCAATCAAGGAAACACTGCATGTTGGTGAAGGGCATATTGAAGAAGGATCAGCCGAGTGGTTCTTGTGGGAGAACAACTCCATTTGGCTCACTAACTTCACACACCATCAGGCTTCCAAGCAGCTCTCAAGGAAACTCAGTTTTCACACTCTATGTTTAGTGCCCTTTGAATGTATTATCTAGGAATGAACCTGGTAGAGCATCCCACACAAACGAATGCTCCACATGCGGGTTTCACATGCCACCAACTCCACATTCACAGGCAACTTCAGCGCCACAGCCATTTTCAGATAGCCCTCAATGCAAAGGCTCTAGACGCAAATATTGGTGTGAGAGCTAATTCAATCAAGGAAACACTGCATGTTGGTGAAGGGCATATTGAAGAAGGATCAGCCGAGTGGTTCTTGTGGGAGAACAACTCCATTTGGCTCACTAACTTCACACACCATCAGGCTTCCAAGCAGCTCTCAAGGAAACTCAGTTTTCACACTCTATGCTTAGTGCCCTTTGAGTGCATTATCTAGGAATGAACCTGGTAGAGCATCCCACACAAACGAATGCTCCACATGCGGGTTTCACATGCCACCAACTCCACATTCACAGGCAACTTCAGCGCCACAGCCGTTTTCAGATAGCCCTCAATGCAAAGGCTCTAGACGCAAATATTGGTGTGAGAGCTAATTCAATCAAGGAAACACTGCATGTTGGTGAAGGGCATATTGAAGAAGAATCAGCCGAGTGGTTCTTGTGGGAGAACAACTCCATTTGGCTCACTAACTTCACACACCATCAGGCTTCCAAGCAGCTCTCAAGGAAACTCAGTTTTCACACTCTATGTTTAGTGCCCTATGAGTGCATTATCTAGGAATGAACCTGGTAGAGCATCCCACACAAGCGAATGTTCCACATGCGGGTTTCACATGCCACCAACTCCACATTCACAGGCAACTTCAGCGCCACAGCCGTTTTCAGATAGCCCTCATTGCAAAGGCTCTAGACGCAAATATTGGTGTGAGAGCTAATTCAATCAAGGAAACACTGCATGTTGGTGAAGGGCATATTGAAGAAGGATCAGCCGAGTGGTTCTTGTGGGAGAACAACTCCATTTGGCTCACTAACTTCACACACCATCAGGCTTCCAAGCAGCTCTCAAGGAAACTCAGTTTTCACACTCTATGCTTAGTGCCCTTTGAATGTATTATCTAGGAATGAACCTGGTAGAGCATCCCACACAAACGAATGCTCCACATGCGGGTTTCACATGCCACCAACTCCACATTCACAGGCAACTTCAGCACCACAGCCGTTTTCAGATAGCCCTCAATGCAAAGGCTCTAGACGCAAATATTGGTGTGAGAGCTAATTCAATCAAGGAAACACTGCATGTTGGTGAAGGGATATTGAAGAAGGATCAGCAAAGTGGTTCTTGTGGGAGAACAACTCCATTTGGCTCACTAACTTCACACACCATCAGGCTTCCAAGCAGCTCTCAAGGAAACTCAGTTTTCACACTCTATGCTTAGTGCCCTTTGAGTGCATTATCTAGGAATGAACCTGGTAGAGCATCCCACACAAACGAATGCTCCACATGCGGGTTTCACATGCCACCAACTCCACATTCACAGGCAACTTCAGCGCCACAGCCGTTTTCAGATAGCCCTCAATGCAAAGGCTCTAGACGCAAATATTGGTGTGAGAGCTAATTCAATCAAGGAAACACTGCATGTTGGTGAAGGGCATATTGAAGAAGGATCAGCAGAGTGGTTCTTGTGGCAGAACAACTCCATTTGGCTCACTAACTTCACACACCATCAGGCTTCCAAGCAGCTCTCAAGGAAACTCAGTTTTCACACTCTATGTTTAGTGCCCTTTGAATGTATTATCTAGGAATGAACCTGGTAGAGCATCCCACACAAACGATTGCTCCACATGCGGGTTTCACATGCCACCAACTCCACATTCACAGGCAACTTCAGCGCCACAGCCGTTTTCAGATAGCCCTCATTGCAAAGGCTCTAGACGCAAATATTGGTATGAGAGCTAATTCAATCAAGGAAACACCGCATGTTGGTGAAGGGCATATTGAAGAAGGATCAGCCGAGTGGTTCTTGTGGCAGAACAACTCCATTTGGCTCACTAACTTCACACACCATCAGGCTTCCAAGCAGCTCTCAAGGAAACTCAGTTTTCACACTCTATGTTTAGTGCCCTTTGAATGCATTATCTAGGAATGAACCTGGTAGAGCATCCCACACAAACGAATGCTCCACATGCGGGTTTCACATGCCACCAACTCCACATTCACAGGCAACTTCAGCGCCACAGCCGTTTTCAGATAGCCCTCAATGCAAAGGCTCTAGACGCAAATATTGGTGTGAGAGCTAATTCAATCAAGAAAACACTGCATGCTGGTGAAGGGATATTGAAGAAGGATCAGCTGAGTGGTTCTTGTGGGAGAACAACTCCATTTGGCTCACTAACTTCACACACCATCAGGCTTCCAAGCAGCTCTCAAGGAAACTCAGTTTTCACACTCTATGCTTAGTGCCCTTTGAGTGCATTATCTAGGAATGAACCTGGTAGAGCATCCCACACAAACGAATGCTCCACATGCGGGTTTCACATGCCACCAACTCCACATTCACAGGCAACTTCAGCGCCACAGCCGTTTTCAGATAGCCCTCAATGCAAAGGCTCTAGACGCAAATATTGGTGTGAGAGCTAATTCAATCAAGGAAACACTGCATGTTGGTGAAGGGCATATTGAAGAAGGATCAGCAAAGTGGTTCTTGTGGGAGAACAACTCCATTTGGCTCACTAACTTCACACACCATCAGGCTTCCAAGCAGCTCTCAAGGAAACTCAGTTTTCACACTCTATGCTTAGTGCCCTTTGAGTGCATTATCTAGGAATGAACCTGGTAGAGCATCCCACACAAACGAATGCTCCACATGCGGGTTTCACATGCCACCAACTCCACATTCACAGGCAACTTCAGCGCCACAGCCATTTTCAGATAGCCCTCAATGCAAAGGCTCTAGACGCAAATATTGGTGTGAGAGCTAATTCAATCAAGGAAACACTGCATGTTGGTGAAGGGCATATTGAAGAAGGATCAGCCGAGTGGTTCTTGTGGGAGAACAACTCCATTTGGCTCACTAACTTCACACACCATCAGGCTTCCAAGCAGCTCTCAAGGAAACTCAGTTTTCACACTCTATGCTTAGTGCCCTTTGAGTGCATTATCTAGGAATGAACCTGGTAGAGCATCCCACACAAACGAATGCTCCACATGCGGGTTTCACATGCCACCAACTCCACATTCACAGGCAACTTCAGCGCCACAGCCGTTTTCAGATAGCCCTCAATGCAAAGGCTCTAGACGCAAATATTGGTGTGAGAGCTAATTCAATCAAGGAAACACTGCATGTTGGTGAAGGGCATATTGAAGAAGGATCAGCCGAGTGGTTCTTGTGGGAGAACAACTCCATTTGGCTCACTAACTTCACACACCATCAGGCTTCCAAGCAGCTCTCAAGGAAACTCAGTTTTCACACTCTATGCTTAGTGCCCTTTGAATGTATTATCTAGGAATGAACCTGGTAGAGCATCCCACACAAACGAATGCTCCACATGCGGGTTTCACATGCCACCAACTCCACATTCACAGGCAACTTCAGCACCACAGCCGTTTTCAGATAGCCCTCAATGCAAAGGCTCTAGACGCAAATATTGGTGTGAGAGCTAATTCAATCAAGGAAACACTGCATGTTGGTGAAGGGATATTGAAGAAGGATCAGCAAAGTGGTTCTTGTGGGAGAACAACTCCATTTGGCTCACTAACTTCACACACCATCAGGCTTCCAAGCAGCTCTCAAGGAAACTCAGTTTTCACACTCTATGCTTAGTGCCCTTTGAGTGCATTATCTAGGAATGAACCTGGTAGAGCATCCCACACAAACGAATGCTCCACATGCGGGTTTCACATGCCACCAACTCCACATTCACAGGCAACTTCAGCGCCACAGCCGTTTTCAGATAGCCCTCAATGCAAAGGCTCTAGACGCAAATATTGGTGTGAGAGCTAATTTAATCAAGGAAACACTGCATGTTGGTGAAGGGCATATTGAAGAAGGATCAGCCGAGTGGTTCTTGTGGGAGAACAACTCCATTTGGCTCACTAACTTCACACACCATCAGGCTTCCAAGCAGCTCTCAAGGAAACTCAGTTTTCACACTCTATGTTTAGTGCCCTTTGAATGTATTATCTAGGAATGAACCTGGTAGAGCATCCCACACAAACGAATGCTCCACATGCGGGTTTCACATGCCACCAACTCCACATTCACAGGCAACTTCAGCGCCACAGCCATTTTCAGATAGCCCTCAATGCAAAGGCTCTAGACGCAAATATTGGTGTGAGAGCTAATTCAATCAAGGAAACACTGCATGTTGGTGAAGGGCATATTGAAGAAGGATCAACCGAGTGGTTCTTGTGGGAGAACAACTCCATTTGGCTCACTAACTTCACACACCATCAGGCTTCCAAGCAGCTCTCAAGGAAACTCAGTTTTCACACTCTATGCTTAGTGCCCTTTGAGTGCATTATCTAGGAATGAACCTGGTAGAGCATCCCACACAAACGAATGCTCCACATGCGGGTTTCACATGCCACCAACTCCACATTCACAGGCAACTTCAGCGCCACAGCCATTTTCAGATAGCCCTCAATGCAAAGGCTCTAGACGCAAATATTGGTGTGAGAGCTAATTCAATCAAGGAAACACTGCATGTTGGTGAAGGGCATATTGAAGAAGGATCAGCCGAGTGGTTCTTGTGGGAGAACAACTCCATTTGGCTCACTAACTTCACACACCATCAGGCTTCCAAGCAGCTCTCAAGGAAACTCAGTTTTCACACTCTATGCTTAGTGCCCTTTGAGTGCATTATCTAGGAATGAACCTGGTAGAGCATCCCACACAAACGAATGCTCCACATGCGGGTTTCACATGCCACCAACTCCACATTCACAGGCAACTTCAGCGCCACAGCCGTTTTCAGATAGCCCTCAATGCAAAGGCTCTAGACGCAAATATTGGTGTGAGAGCTAATTCAATCAAGGAAACACTGCATGTTGGTGAAGGGCATATTGAAGAAGGATCAGCCGAGTGGTTCTTGTGGGAGAACAACTCCATTTGGCTCACTAACTTCACACACCATCAGGCTTCCAAGCAGCTCTCAAGGAAACTCAGTTTTCACACTCTATGCTTAGTGCCCTTTGAATGTATTATCTAGGAATGAACCTGGTAGAGCATCCCACACAAACGAATGCTCCACATGCGGGTTTCACATGCCACCAACTCCACATTCACAGGCAACTTCAGCGCCACAGCCGTTTTCAGATAGCCCTCAATGCAAAGGCTCTAGACGCAAATATTGGTGTGAGAGCTAATTCAATCAAGGAAACACTGCATGTTGGTGAAAGGCATATTGAAGAAGGATCAGCCGAGTGGTTCTTGTGGGAGAACAACTCCATTTGGCTCACTAACTTCACACACCATCAGGCTTCCAAGCAGCTCTCAAGGAAACTCAGTTTTCACACTCTATGCTTAGTGCCCTTTGAGTGCATTATCTAGGAATGAACCTGGTAGAGCATCCCACACAAACGAATGCTCCACATGCGGGTTTCACATGCCACCAACTCCACATTCACAGGCAACTTCAGCGCCACAGCCGTTTTCAGATAGCCCTCAATGCAAAGGCTCTAGACGCAAATATTGGTGTGAGAGCTAATTCAATCAAGGAAACACTGCATGTTGGTGAAGGGCATATTGAAGAAGGATCAGCCGAGTGGTTCTTGTGGCAGAACAACTCCATTTGGCTCACTAACTTCACACACCATCAGGCTTCCAAGCAGCTCTCAAGGAAACTCAGTTTTCACACTCTATGTTTAGTGCCCTTTGAATGTATTATCTAGGAATGAACCTGGTAGAGCATCCGACACAAACGATTGCTCCACATGCGGGTTTCACATGCCACCAACTCCACATTCACAGGCAACTTCAGCGCCACAGCCGTTTTCAGATAGCCCTCAATGCAAAGGCTCTAGACGCAAATATTGGTGTGAGAGCTAATTCAATCAAGGAAACACTGCATGTTGGTGAAGGGCATATTGAAGAAGGATCAGCCGAGTGGTTCTTGTGGCAGAACAACTCCATTTGGCTCACTAACTTCACACACCATCAGGCTTCCAAGCAGCTCTCAAGGAAACTCAGTTTTCACACTCTATGCTTAGTGCCCTTTGAGTGCATTATCTAGGAATGAACCTGGTAGAGCATCCCACACAAACGAATGCTCCACATGCGGGTTTCACATGCCACCAACTCCACATTCACAGGCAACTTCAGCGCCACAGCCGTTTTCAGATAGCCCTCAATGCAAAGGCTCTAGACGCAAATATTGGTGTGAGAGCTAATTCAATCAAGGAAACACTGCATGTTGGTGAAGGGCATATTGAAGAAGGATCAGCCGAGTGGTTCTTGTGGGAGAACAACTCCATTTGTCTCACTAACTTCACACACCATCAGGCTTCCAAGCAGCTCTCAAGGAAACTCAGTTTTCACACTCTATGCTTAGTGGCCTTTGAGTGCATTATCTAGGAATGAACCTGGTAGAGCATCCCACACAAACGAATGCTCCACATGCGGGTTTCACATGCCACCAACTCCACATTCACAGGCAACTTCAGCGCCACAGCCGTTTTCAGATAGCCCTCAATGCAAAGGCTCTAGACACAAATATTGGTGTGAGAGCTAATTCAATCAAGGAAACACTGCATGTTGGTGAAGGGCATATTGAAGAAGGATCAGCCGAGTGGTTCTTGTGGAAGAACAACTCCATTTGGCTCACTAACGTCACACACCATCAGGCTTCCAAGCAGCTCTCAAGGAAACTCAGTTTTCACACTCTATGTTTAGTGCCCTTTGAGTGCATTATCTAGGAATGAACCTGGTAGAGCATCCCACACAAGCGAATGCTCCACATGCGGGTTTCACATGCCACCAACTCCACATTCACAGGCAACTTCAGCGCCACAGCCGTTTTCAGATAACCCTCAATGCAAAGGCTCTAGACGCAAATATTGGTGTGAGAGCTAATTCAATCAAGGAAACACTGCATGTTGGTGAAGGGCATATTGAAGAAGGATCAGCCGAGTGGTTCTTGTGGGAGAACAACTCCATTTGGCTCACTAACTTCACACACCATCAGGCTTCCAAGCAGCTCTCAAGAAAACTCATTTTTCACACTCTATGCTTAGTGCCCTTTGAGTGCATTATCTAGGAATGAACCTGGTAGAGCATCCCACACAAACGAATGTTCCACATGCGGGTTTCACATGCCACCAACTCCACATTCACAGGCAACTTCAGCGCCACAGCCGTTTTCAGATAGCCCTCAATGCAAAGGCTCTAGACGCAAATATTGGTGTGAGAGCTAATTCAATCAAAGAAACACTGCATGTTGGTGAAGGGCATATTGAAGAAGGATCAGCCGAGTGGTTCTTGTGGGAGAACAACTCCATTTGGCTCACTAACTTCACACACCATCAGGCTTCCAAGCAGCTCTCAAGAAAACTCATTTTTCACACTCTATGCTTAGTGGCCTTTGAGTGCATTATCTAGGAATGAACCTGGTAGAGCATCCCACACAAACGAATGCTCCACATGCGGGTTTCACATGCCACCAACTCCACATTCACAGGCAACTTCAGCGCCACAGCCGTTTTCAGATAGCCCTCAATGCAAAGGTTCTAGACACAAATATTGGTGTGAGAGCTAATTCAATCAAGGAAACACTGCATGTTGGTGAAGGGCATATTGAAGAAGGATCAGCCGAGTGGTTCTTATGGAAGAACAACTCCATTTGGCTCACTAACGTCACACACCATCAGGCTTCCAAGCAGCTCTCAAGGAAACTCAGTTTTCACACTCTATGTTTAGTGCCCTTTGAGTGCATTATCTAGGAATGAACCTGGTAGAGCATCCCACACAAACGAATGTTCCACATGCGGGTTTCACATGCCACCAACTCCACATTCACAGGCAACTTCAGCGCCACAGCCGTTTTCAGATAGCCCTCAATGCAAAGGCTCTAGACGCAAATATTGGTGTGAGAGCTAATTCAATCAAGGAAACATAGCATGTTGGTGAAGGGCATATTGAAGAAGGATCAGCCGAGTGGTTCTTGTGGGAGAACAACTCCATTTGGCTCACTAACTTCACACACCATCAGGCTTCCAAGCAGCTCTCAAGGAAACTCAGTTTTCACACTCTATGCTTAGTGCCCTTTGAATGCATTATCTAGGAATGAACCTGGTAGAGCATCCCACACAAACGAATGCTCCACATGCGGGTTTCACATGCCACCAACTCCACATTCACAGGCAACTTCAGCGCCACAGCCGTTTTCAGATAGCCCTCAATGCAAAGGCTCTAGACGCAAATATTGGTGTGAGAGCTAATTCAATCAAGGAAACACTGCATGTTGGTGAAGGGCATATTGAAGAAGGATCAGCCGAGTGGTTCTTGTGGCAGAACAACTCCATTTGGCTCACTAACTTCACACACCATCAGGCTCCCAAGCAGCTCTCAAGGAAACTCAGTTTTCACACTCTATGTTTAGTGCCCTTTGAATGTATTATCTAGGAATGAACCTGGTAGAGCATCCCACACAAACGATTGCTCCACATGCGGGTTTCACATGCCACCAACTCCACATTCACAGGCAACTTCAGCGCCACAGCCGTTTTCAGATAGCCCTCAATGCAAAGGCTCTAGACGCAAATATTGGTGTGAGAGCTAATTCAATCAAGGAAACACTGCATGTTGGTGAAGGGCATATTGAAGAAGGATCAGCAGAGTGGTTCTTGTGGCAGAACAACTCCATTTGGCTCACTAACTTCACACACCATCAGGCTTCCAAGCAGCTCTCAAGGAAACTCAGTTTTCACACTCTATGCTTAGTGCCCTTTGAGTGCATTATCTAGGAATGAACCTGGTAGAGCATCCCACACAAACGAATGCTCCACATGCGGGTTTCACATGCCACCAACTCCACATTCACAGGCAACTTCAGCGCCACAGCCGTTTTCAGATAGCCCTCAATGCAAAGGCTCTAGACGCAAATATTGGTGTGAGAGCTAATTCAATCAAGGAAACACTGCATGTTGGTGAAGGGCATATTGAAGAAGGATCAGCCGAGTGGTTCTTGTGGGAGAACAACTCCATTTGGCTCACTAACTTCACACACCATCAGGCTTCCAAGCAGCTCTCAAGGAAACTCAGTTTTCCCACTCTATGCTTAGTGCCCTTTGAGTGCATTATCTAGGAATGAACCTGGTAGAGCATCCCACACAAACGAATGCTCCACATGCGGGTTTCACATGCCACCAACTCCACATTCACAGGCAACTTCAGCGCCATAGCCGTTTTCAGATAGCCCTCAATGCAAAGGCTCTAGACGCAAATATTGGTGTGAGAGCTAATTCAATCAAGGAAACACTGCATGTTGGTG